>NW_020327215.1:0-130000 GCF_001858045.2 Oreochromis niloticus | reverse complement strand
CCCCAGCTACTGGTAGACAGAACAGTCAGCCGAGACTGCAAGACCAGACTGACCAACCTGTGCACAGCCTGGATTGATTACAAGAAGGCCTATGACTCAATGCCCCACAGCTGGATACTGGAATGCCTAGAATTGTACAAGATCAACAGGACCCTAAGAGCCTTCATCAGGAACTCAATGGGGATGTGGCGTACAACACTAGAGGCCAACTCCAAGCCCATAGCACAAGTCACCATCAAGTGCGGGATCTACCAAGGAGATGCTCTGTCCCCACTGCTGTTCTGCATAGGCCTGAACCCCCTCAGTGAGATCATTAACAAGACTGGCTACGGATACCGGCTACGGAACGGAGCGGTTGTCAGCCACCTCCTGTACATGGATGACATCAAGCTGTATGCCAAGAGTGAACGAGACATTGATTCACTGATACACACTACCAGGATATACAGCAATGACATTGGAATGTCATTCGGACTGGATAAGTGTAGTCGGATGGTAACAAAGAGAGGGAAGGTAGTCAGAACTGAGGGGATCGAACTACCAGAAGGCAGCATTGCAGACATAGAGGACAGTTACAAGTACCTGGGGATCCCGCAAGCAAATGGGAACCATGAAGAGGCCGCTAGGAAAGCTGCAACCACCAAGTACCTGCAGAGGGTCAGGCAAGTCCTGAGGAGTCAGCTGAATGGTAAGAACAAGATCCGGGCCATCAACACCTACGCCCTGCCCGTGATCAGGTACCCTGCTGGGGTAATAGGCTGGCCAAAGGAGGAGATAGAAGCCACTGACATCAAGACAAGAAAGCTCCTTACCATGCATGGAGGGTTTCACCCCAAGTCCAGCACCCTGAGGCTGTACGCTAAGCGGAAGGAAGGGGGCCGGGGACTGGTGAGTGTCAGCACCACAGTCCAGGATGAGACAACGAACATCCAAGAATACATTGGGAAGATGGCCCCAGCTGACCGAGTGCTCAGTGAATACCTCAGGCAGCAGAAACGCAAGAAAGAGGAGGGAGACGAGGAACCATCATGGAAGGACAGGCCCCTGCACGGTATGTACCACCGGCAGATAGAGGAGGTGGCTGATATCCAGAAATCCTACCAGTGGCTGGACAAAGCTGGACTGAAAGACAGCACAGAGGCACTAATCATGGCAGCACAAGAACAAGCTCTGAGTACAAGATCCATAGAGGCTGGGGTCTATCACACCAGGCAAGACCCCAGGTGCAGGCTGTGTAAAGATGCCCCAGAGACAATCCAGCACATAACAGCAGGGTGCAAGATGCTAGCAGGCAAGGCATACATGGAACGCCATAACCAAGTGGCCGGCATAGTGTACAGGAACATCTGTGCCAAGTATAACCTGGAAGTCCCAAGGTCAAAATGGGAGATGCCCCCAAGGGTGGTGGAGAATGACCGAGCTAAGATCCTGTGGGACTTCCAGATACAGACGGACAAAATGGTGGTGGCTAACCAACCGGACATAGTGGTAGTAGACAAACAGGAGAAGACGGCCGTAGTGATCGATGTAGCGGTTCCGAATGACAGCAATATCAGGAAGAAGGAACACGAGAAGCTGGAGAAATACCAAGGGCTCAGAGAAGAGCTCGAGAGGATGTGGAGGGTGAAGGTAACGGTGGTCCCCGTGGTAATCGGAGCACTAGGTGCGGTGACTCCCAAGCTAGGCGAGTGGCTCCAGCAGATCCCGGGAACAACATCGGAGATCTCTGTCCAGAAGAGCGCAGTCCTGGGAACAGCTGAGATACTGCGCAGGACCCTCAAGCTCCCAGGCCTCTGGTAGAGGACCCGAGCTTGAAGGATAAACCGCCCGCAGGGGCGTGCTGGGTGTTTTTTGTATATATGCATATATATGTGTGTGTGTCTGTGTATATGTATGAAAGAGTAATGTGTGTATGTATATCACTACAGGTAATAACAGCATGTGCCGTCCTCCACAACATTTGCCTCAGTGCTGGCGACATTGTGGCTCCTGAGGATGAACCTGAGGAAGATGGAGCAGAGGATGATGAGGGGGAGGCTGGATTGGAGGCAGTCAGTGGTGCTCTGTGGCGGGACCAGCTGTCTGCCGAGGTGTCTGCCCTGGAGGAGGTACCACCAGACCATGACTACTGTTAACAGGCAAGTAAACATTTATCTAAGCATCTTTTTTAATACCACTTTTTCAAACTGTTGTCTGCTACAGAGTCACAAGTATTATACTAGTAGTGAATCCACTTTCTCTGGTTTGCATATTTCTGAAAAACCTCTTAGTGGTGTGGCAGCCGTCGATTGCCCTGCAAACCAGTGGATGGACGATGCAGTGGACAGAGGGAGGAAGCATCCTAAAACTCTCTTTGCAGACCACCCTGTGCGATTCTCCACTTTCTGACTAGAAAAGACAAACCATGGGTCACAGTCGCAGCACCCCATCCATGTCTGATCTTCCTTCAGCAAATCCAGCAACACTGCCAGAGATTTTCTGTTTGTGTAATCTTTCAAAGTACGGTATATTTAAAAAAAAACGGTCCAGGAACAGGTCACTTTGGTTAATCCTGTGTGAAAATTTATAAATATTTGTATATATTTTTCCTTCTCTGACTAAAATTCATGTTTTAGAAATATTCTTGTTTTATTGTTATTTACCTTTAAACGTCAATTTAAAACTCTTCAAAGTTTGATTATGTTCATACATGTTAAAAACAACTGTAAATAAAATGAGTTCAGTGAAATTTGTTTTCATCAATTTATTCATAATGAAAAACCTAAAATAACACAGAAAAAAGTAAGAAATGTATTCAAAAAAAAGAATATCTGAAGGCACAACCAATTTGGTAAGTGGCCCCAGAGATCTGAACCCAGTTCTGCTGGGTCCACGGTCGGTCTGAGAGCACAGCTGAAGTTAAATATACAGGATATAAAGTTTAAGACGTGTTTGTTTCAGCTCCTGTGGGAACATCTTGTTCCCTCGTTGGCCTCTGGGACGCGCTATCTTCTCACATGTTCTGTCTTCACATCCAGCTGTTGGCTCGGCGTCTCGGTGCAGCAGATATCTGATCGTGCTCTCGTCTTTGTCGGTGACGCCGTGGTTCTGCTCGCGCCCCTCTCGGGTTTCTGTCCTCAGCTTTTCTAGTTTCTGGATTCTGTGTGTGGAGTGTCGTCCTCTTCCTGTAGAGCGCAGCGTCACACTGATTTTACACTCATGTTGATGGTCAGTGGACGAGTGAAGCTCCTCTTTGTGTCAGTGCAAAGATGTTTAAGTCCCTGTTGAATCCCGAGACATATTAATATAAAGGAGCAGCGTCAGCAGCACGTCTCAGTGTTTCTACAGGACAGGACGGCCTCTCCCAGTCACCACGGGGGGAGAGGTGGGCTTCCCCTGGACAGCTCTTCAGTCTGTCGCAGGGCGCTGTGAGACTTATTTAATATATTTAAAGTTACAGAAACTGATGCCCAGCTTCCTGTTTTCCAAAGCTGTCCAATGGGCTGAAGTCTTTGGCCGATTCTGGTCCCCGGGCCTTATGTTTGACAGCCCTGCTCTAGAGGAGGCTGACACTTTAAAAACATTTAGTGTTGCAGAGTTTTCATTGGACCTATAGGATCGTGGCCACGTCCTGTAATGTAGCCGAGTTAAGGCAGCAGCACAGTTACACTAACAACAGTGTGAAACTACAGGCTCAACAAACACAGTCACACAGCAGGTTCACACACACTCAGTATCTGCAGCTGAAGGCAGCGTATCAGGGCTGCAGCTGGACTGTGGTTGGCTCCAGAGAAGAAGAGACAAACACATCTTCTCTTCCTCCTGAATAAATCTCAGACGCAGCAGGAAGCAGCTGCTCGACCTTCTGCACAGTTACACGACTGCTCAGGGTCACGATGTCAGCAGAGAGCAGGAAGCAGGTGTGTGCTGGACTCCTCACATATCACACGTGAGGGTCGTAATAATAAAATCACAGGGATCCAGCTGTGTTACAGTTTAAACAGATGAAGGTAAAATCAGCTCCAGAGGACATCAGGAACAGAAGCAGCTCCATGTAACAAATATAAACATGTTTCCACATAAGATAGAGAACATGACCCTGTGACTGTGGCAGATCACTGTTTTAATGGATGCACCGCTACATTTACCCACTTAGCCGCAGGCTTTTCACACAAACACACTTGTTTTCATGTTTTAGGGAGGACATCTAATTAAGATGATGCTTTAGTAGTCTCTAGTAGCAGCTTTAAAATGTGAATTCTAACCTCATTAATGTTTATTTTTAATGATTTAAAACTCTTAATTTGGGGTTTTGTCTGCTGTTCAGTCAAAACGAAGTGATTTCAGTATATTATCATAGATCCTGCCAGCTGTACTCTATTAAAACGATATAAGCACAGAGGAGAGTAAACCCGGTTATATCAGTAGATGATAAATGTTTGATTGTGTATTTATTAGAAAGCAGTTTTATTTATCGCTCCTTCCTCAGGGAAACATTCATCGAGTCTCCCTCAGTGGTTTAAGATAAAAACAGAAAGCTGAACTGTTTTAGTGTCTAATAAACTACAAACTCATGAACATGTGACTGGATCACATCTCTTGAACCTGCTCAGAGCCTCTCTGGTGTTCCTGAACCGCTCAGTCAAGTCTGCTGCCATCTAGTGGTCAAACTGGACACTGCACCAGAGTGGCTGCTTCAGTAAGATAAACTCTTTTGGCTTCGTAGAGTATATTTTACTCACATACCAAATAGCAGTTTCAGAAATGCAGGATGCAGCATCATAATTAGAGAAAACAGTTTTCATATTGTAACAGTTGGTGTTGTAATCCAGTGTATCACCACATGGCAGCGCCTCCTGTCTCATAACTGGTGTGTCACCCCCTTTTTGTTCTTCTTCCCCAGATAGCAAGGAAACATTGAAACAATGTTTAGTCAATATCAGGCGATGTCATTGAAGTAATCGGATTACAGTAACTTGTTACTGCCCATCTCTGGTAACCCCCTTTTTGTTCTTATTCGCACTCTCCCTGTAATGGTGTGGAATCATTAGAATTGCTGATCAAAAAATAAATAAAAAGCATGATTAGATATTGTATGGGGGAAGGGATTATTAAAGGGATCTTTGGTATCTAAAACACTCGCCTTGATGCTGGTCAGACTGTGTGTAATCTTTCTTCTATAGCTATAAGAGAAATAATATTTAGAAGAGCTTCAGAGGTGTGTGACATAAGAGGACCTTAACCCTTTAAGGCCTCGAGTGTCAGGCTTGAATCAGGAAGTATTTAAGTTTTAAGAGTCCCAAAACATCAGAGTGATTTTTACCATCCAAGAAAGTAAATAAATGAATAAATTGCACTTCATGAGTTTAAGGAATAACGTGCAAAATGCTGTTTTCAGCAAATGCAATATGGTAACTTTTACATATGCAAAATTACTATTGCTTTTAATTTATCAAGTTTAACAGGTATTGTGGGAAATTTGGGGGCAATTATTTCAGGAATCAGGGTTTCGAATAGTGACAGGGTTAATCCCACAGCTGCATCTTGTCACTTACAGGAAAGTTGAGCAGAAAAACATAAAAACTGTTGTATATGATAATAAAGCCCCTATGATCTTGTTTTAGTTTTACAAGGAAAATAAAATAAAAGCAAATATAGATAAATCTCTGCTGCCAGTAGGAAACAGAAAGCTCCCTGAATAATCAGTGTGCACCATGCGGGTGGAAATACACAGGAGCAGGGTTTGGAGGTGATGACAGAGCCTTTGTTCCAGCAAAAGCTGGTAATTAGAAAGAAAACACATTGACCTAAAATGCAATAAGGAGAAATTAAAAGTTGAACCTTTGTACTAAAAAAACAAAAAACAAAAAACCATGACAAAAGTGATTATGGCTTAGAAGAGGAGAAGTAAACATGAGAAAGTCTGAGATGTAGGAAGTTAGATAAAGGAGCTGAAGAGTGAAGAGTGATTAGACAGGTGGGACAAAGAAAGTTGTGAGTCAGAGGAAAGGAAGCTAAATAGGAGAATTCAAAGATCAGGAGTAAGATAGCGAAGAGTAACATGAGGTCGAGCTCACAGGCAAAAGAAAAAAGTGGGGCAAATGACTAACTAACTGATGTATGCACATACTCGAAACAACGACTCTCCTGCTGTGAAAAAAAAAAAAAAAAAAAGAACTCCTTAAAGATGAAGGAGCTCACCAACTGAAGGGGAGAAACACAGATCACCAGTGAAAGACAGCAGGCCATGAGTCTGTGGAGAAGAGCAACACTGGCACTGCGAAGGCCTACGTCATTGATGAGGCCTGCACAAAGGTGGAGAGGAGGAGTCAGCCGGATGACGACATCCAATGACTGGCACATGTGAAAGCCCAGGAACTCCAGAGAGGAGCGTCCAAGGGAAGATCCACAATTCATGAAACCGAGTCTCCTTGAGTCCAATGAAAGACTGTATCTGCAGAGGGCTGGAAAAGTGTATTAAAACACACTTTTAGTCAGCTGACATACTCATCAATCTGCTGAGGACTGACAATCGATGGCCTCTAAGAGCCAACATCGTCTGCATCTGGGATGTTCTCTGTGTGGATGTTCCTGGAGAACTCCGAGAGGAATGTGGGCAGCACCATAACAACAAGGAATTTACTGCCAAGAGAAATCTTCAGTACATGGACTGTGACTGATACCAGAGTACTAACTATCCATGATATCTGCAGTGAACAACATGAAGCAGCTGCATCAGGAATGCTCCCAACAAACTAATAAGTTTAAAGCCCTGGGCTCCACCCCTTATGTTACTCTCCCAGTAGAAAAAGAACACAAATAATAAGAACTAGGCCACATGAAAGTATTAGATAGGAGATTATTAAAATATATTCATTACTAACACTCTTACATTAGAATATTATTGAAAAGTTTAATACATAAAGGGTGCAGACATGACTCCCATTGACACTAGAACAGATACACACAGAGCATTAGAACCCCAGTAGAGCATGGGACAGATAAGTAAACTTAGAGAAGTTATTAATCACCTTATGAGCATTGCATTATTGAAGGGGTGAAACTTACACATGGGGATTTACTAAAAGTTGGGGTACTGATGAAACTCAGGATCCCTGGTAACATGAAATGAGAAATTTAAACATCTGCTGTTTCTGACCCTGGTACACTGCTCTTGGGTATCCTCCTGACATGTATGTAACTGTGTGGGTGCAAATATGTACATATGTGTGAATCTGTATGCAGATATGACAAATAATATGTCTTTTATCTTTTTCAGTGCAGCTACATATAGACCAGTGGCAGCTACCTCTGTTCATGTATTGAAGCTAATAGTAAGATGCTAGCTCTAAATGTGCAGCACTAAACCATCCATAGTGCTATAATTCTGTGTGTGTGCAATTTGTAGTTCCTTTCAAACGGAAGAAAAATAAAAATGAATGCAGTGTGGAGGAGAAAGCAGAGAAAGATTCTCTCATAATCTTAACTGCATGGGGAAAAGGGGGGAACATATAGCTTAGCAGAGCTAAATTGCTAACTCTCCCAAAGAATGAACCAAAAAAAAAAAGAGAGAAAATCTAATTTATCAGATATTTTGGAGGGAAAGAGGCTAAAGCCTGATCCCCTATAAGAAATGAGCAAACCTCAAATTAGAAAAATGGCGCATAAATTATCTTTCCTGTGTGTTGCAGGGTCCAGTTGTCTTTGGATTGACATATTTAAATTACTCAAATACATACTCTAGTAAAAAATGCAGAACTAAATGACTCTATTCTAGTTCTGTTCTAGTTCCAGTGTGAAGAGGTAGAGTTTGAAGCACTGAGGAGGGACATACAGTCTGACCAGGCACTTGGCAACCAAAAGGAAAGAGAAGAACATTTCATTGGTATGGGGCAAACTGAGAAGATTATGGTAAGGCAGAGTTGAGTCAGCATGATTAAACCTCTATAGGTGAGCGACTATTGACCAGGTACAATCCAAATTTACAAACTGTTGAAGTAGACCTTTTACCCTGCAATTAGAACTGTTTGTTTTTCAGGAGGTCTCAGTGTTCATCATGGCCATCCAGGTGTATTGTAAACATAATACCAGTTACATGTATTATTTACGGTCCAAAATTTACTATCACTCAAGTTAAGGAAAATGGGGTGTGAAGTAATTGTCTGCCTCAGAGTCCACCACCAAAATGTGTAACAAGATTACAGTTAGGGAATTTCTTATGATTACTGTCTATAAACAATCCATGCATGAAAATTTGTATGAATAGTCTAATACAGCTGTTTTAGCTTTTCAATGCCTATTTTTCTATAAGAACAAAGGCTGTCATGCTGTATAGTATTCAACTCAAGGTTGAACAGGTATGAAATTGCGATGCCAGTCATCTAAAGGCACATTATTATCTAAGGATAAACTGCAAAAATAAAACATTAAAACACAATTATTTTTCTGACCCCCTTTTAGCAAGAAACTTGGAGAGGAGGAACTCCCTTTTTAACAGGAATAAATGCCCAGTAGAACTGGGCACAGGGGGGAGTGGTCATCTGCTGCAACCAGCTGAGTAAGGAGAAGGAGACAGGACTAAAAACATGCTGTGTAAGAGAGCCAGAGATTGATAATAACTAATAACTAATAATAACCCTATGGAGAGACCTAAAAACTGGAGGCCTGGCTTCCCATTCTACTTTTAAATATTCTAGCAAGCTTAAAGTTTGAGAGTGAAGTGGGGAGATACAGTACTATAGGAACAGGATGGTAATTTAAAAAACAGATTTAACAAGGAGCCTATGAAGAGAGGTCAATAGGAGAAATATACTCTGTCATTCTAGTCCCTTTCAGTATTCATGTTGAAACATTTTGATGTAGTTGAATGCTTTTAAGGAGTCTTTACAACATCCTGTTAATAACAAATTACAGTGGGCCAGCCTAGAAGTAATGAATGCATGAACTTGTCTTCCAGCATCACTCTGGGACAGGACTTTAGAAATATTGCAGAAATTGAAGAAAGCAGTCCTTAAAAAGCGCATATTAGCGCATATTGGGCCAAGAAACCTCACAGTGTTAATGGAGACCAAGGTAATGCCATTCAGAGCATTCCTTTAGGTTGACTGACAGGTTTGTGTTGTTTGGCTTCATGGATGGATGAGAGAGAGGGTGTCATCAGCATGGCAGAGGTATGTTGTGTCTTTTGTGGTGTTACCTGAAGGAGGCATGTGTTATGTAAACAGAAATAGATCCTGGGGTGAAACCTTGTGAAGCTCAATGGTTAGTCTTGTATATGTGGGAGGATTCTTCAAATAACCTGTTATGGTCAACAGTATAGAACATAGAGATGAATCTACTATCAGAGACCTCAAGAAGATCATTTGTAACTTTCACCAAAGCTGTCTCTATACTGTGATGTGCTCTGAAACTTGACTGAAACTCTTTAAATAAGGCATTCCTCTGTGGCTATTTTACAGCTGCTCTTGTGGGGATTTTAGAGATGAAAGGAAGTTGGAGATTGGCCTATAATTGGCTAGGACAGCAGGGTCAAGTGATGGTTTTTGAGTGATGGTTTAACTACTGCCAACATGAAGAACAGTGTGGTCAATGTGGCTTTGTCTAACTTAGCTTTCAAAAATTCTGATTCTGCAGCTATAGAGGTGTGGGAAGTTTGATCAGCCATATAGCCAGCAATGGCAAGTCTAGGGCTAAAAGCGCTAATGATGAATTGTGAATTCGCAGCCGGTAACAGAGTTAATGTTTATTCAAATTCAGCATATAAATGTGACATGTGCTCAAACAGTGTTTAAGAACAAAGAGGATCTTAGAGAAGCCAACAGATCCCCAATAGTGTACTGTATGAAGAGGCAGTAACTCAGCTAGTAGTCGCCCTAAAGCTCCCTGGTGCTGTGGCTGTGATTAGATGTCACATCTAAACAGACAAATTAATAGCTAAATGAAACAACCTTGTAGAGCTTTACTATGCACTTCCTAAATTGATAGCTAGGTAAAGATAAATAAAGCTTTCTCTTTATAACAGCATTTAGGACAAACATTTCAAAGTGCTTCACAAAATAAAGCAATGAATTGGAATTTGCTAAGGAAGAGTTCAACTGGGTACAAATATTAACTTTAGTACTAAGGTGCATGCAGTCGTGAACTAACAAGACTAAAACAACTAACATTGCATGGCATTCTCACAAAGGTTCATAGATAAGTCCTCATAACAACAGAGTGAAACAGGCTGCTCCAGACAGCTGAACCATGACCCATCCAGTAGCCGTTGAATCTGCTGCAGAGCCTGCAGCCCAAGTGGAATGGTAAATGGTAAATGGCCTGTATTTATATAGCGCTTTACTAGTCCCTAAGGACCCCAAAGCGCTTTACATATCCAGACATCCACCCATTCACACACTGGTGATGGCAAGCTACATAGTAGCCACAGCCACCCTGGGGCGCACTGACAGAGGCGAGGCTGCCGAACACTGGCGCCACCGGGCCCTCTGACCACCACCAGTAGGCAACGGGTGAAGTGTCTTGCCCAAGGACACAACGACCGAGACTGTCCAAGCTGGGGCTCGAACCGGCAACCTTCCGATTACAAGGCGAACTCCCAACTCTTGAGCCACGAGCCATGCAGTGCCCAAATCAGCTTCCGAATGATGAATGTGCAAGATCAACTACTACCCATCTCCGACCCTGACTTTAATCAAGAGTAGGACCAAGTCGTCTCAAGTATTCTTAGAAGCTATGCAATATCCAGCAGTCAAGAAGTACCAAGAGAGACTTTTCACGGATAAATTGGTTGAAATATGGGACTGAAAGAGGGACACAAGTTGAGTAAAGTTTGAAGCTGACTGCAAGAGAAATAGCACCCTTGAAGTTATCAAAGGACATTTCAAAGCACAGTCTGTTCAGAAAAAGAAGCTGCACCTGACCAAGATGAAATCCAAAATTGGGAATTAATTGTTTAATTGTATTATTTTTAATTAGTTATGGTAAATTCGATTCTTTTTACTGAATCGAGTTTTAATGAGTCACTCACCAAAGTGAATCGGGTTTCTTGAGTCATTTGAGTCACTGAGTCAGTTGACCAGAGATGCAAAAATGTATATTTTCACTCAAACTTAATTTGTTTCTCTTTTAATGTAAATCCTACTGCTAAGATGAATTATTGTAAAAGAAAACAACTATCTTTTTTTAGAGCAAAAAAGAGCAAAAAAAATTCTAAAGGGAACATTTATTTATTTTTATTTTATTTTATTGGTATTTTCCTTAAATGTGTCAAATATATATTTTCTCATCTAAATGTCCACTGAGCTGTGAGCCAGGGGGCGGTAAAGCTCCTTAACATTGGTTGCCAACCAAGAAGAAGAAGAAGTTGTGAGCCAGGAGGGAGGGGGTGAGTGAGTGAGTGATTCGTAACAGGAAGGGAGGGGGTGAGTGAGTCAGTGATTCGTTCAACTTGTTTGAGCTGTGAGCCAGGAGGGAGGGGGTGAGTGAGTCAGTGATTCGTTCAACTCGTTGGAGCTGTGAGCCAGGAGGGAGGGGGTTAGTGAGTGAGTGATTTGCCTTATGCTATGATTCAGCACAGCAAGGGAGGGGGTGAGTAAGTCAAAGGTGCTGTTAGCATGCTAGCTGAGCGATGCTACTGTGAACTGAGGAGCTATTGTCTTGATGTGAGCTTCTACTCAGGGTTTTTTCTTCCAGTTCAGAGCAGGAATGTTTTTGTTAAGATACTGGCTGTTGTTTTTTTTCCCCACAATTTTAATTATAAGCTAGATATATTTCTACTAATGGAATTAGTTTGCTAACAGCAACAGGGATGAGTCAGTGAGTCAGTTGCGCTTGTGAATCATGATTCACGAGTCAGTAAAGTGATTCTCGAGTATTGAATGATTCGTTCACGAATCGAACATCACTATTTTTAATGTCACATATGGTGTTGTGTAATCCATGTATGTATTATGTGACTCTACTGATGTGTTTTATGCCTTACTTTCATTTTCCTGTAATTAGGCTGTTTTTAAATTTCTTGAGTATTCTGTTTAGGATACTGTGTAGTATGATTTGCAAATGAAGAGGAATCACTTTGTCTTAATTAATTGACTAAGAGAATTGGAATGTTGAAAAAATGTTATGTTGATAACTATGAGGTTTTTGGTGGAAGGAAGGGCTTATTCATTTGACCTACAACTGTGTGGGATCTTTATACAAATTCTTATGTTCTATGTAGAGCTTGCTTTAAAGTATGTTAGCAAAAAAACAGCGCATGCATTAGTTTTCACGATTTTTGTTCTTCTTTAGTCATGGGGTCTTTTTAGGTGGTACCTCTAGGTACCACAGGGGGAAATGTGGTGGATTTTTGTGTGATATGTATAACTATGTAACTATATACACTATATATCTATGTGCACTGAACATATATATTTTAACTGTCATGTAGAGTCTTAAGCACAAGACATTTTGCTTCACCATGGTTTATTAAGGTGGTACAGGAACAGGGCAGTTAATGCTGCTGAGAGTTCTCCTGCACACACACTCAACATCTTTCATGTAGCACAACCAAAACAGTAACATTGTAACAGTAACATTGTAACAGAGATCCTGAACACATCACAATAAAATATCATACGATATAATCACACACACACACACACACATACTTTGAACCCACACTGAAGAGTTTTTATATATGAGAAAGCATGTAACCTATGTAGTTATAAGATTATATGTTATAAGATTGTGCCACTTGCTGTATAAGATTTAATAATTAGGATTGATGTGTGATGTTTGACTGTGTCATGACCTATTGTGATAAGCCAGAGCAGGGGTACTCAGAGTCCTGACTGGCCTTTGGCCAAGACCTTGGCCGCTACCTGACCCCTGCAGCTGTGTTTGGGCGTGTGGGAAAGTTACCCAGCAGCAGGGAGCGGGGTTACTGGTCCCTATATTAGGGGACCAGAGGACACCCCCAGAGCTTTTTTCCTCCTGCTGCTGCTACCTGTCCATCTCTGTGTTGCTCTGCTGTCTGTGCTTAAGGCTGTACACCCCGGGGTTTTGCTTTGCTTGCTTTCTGCTTTGTAATTTTCTTGCTAAATGTCTGTATGTATTTTTCCTGCTGTTCATATGATTCAGTGTATTAAACTCTGTTCCAAGAATTCTACTCTTTTCCAGAGCATCTTTTTGAGTGTCTTGATTTTAATTGGATCTAAAGAGGTTGGATCTCCACATCGTTGGTGGGAGAAGGTTATCAGGATGGCTTCAAAATTTGCGACCACACATCCCACCCCAAGCGGACACAGGTATGGCTTTCTCCGAATTACATGATGTGCTGAGTTCGCTTCAAAACAAGGACCCGGGCGCAGCCCTCATTGTAGCAGGAGACTTTAATAAAGCGAACCTCGGACAAGTCATGCCAAACTTTTACCAGCATGTCTTGTGTCTGACGAGGGGGTATCGAATTTTGGATCACTGCTACACGCCATACAAGCAGGGCTACAAAGCTGTCTCACACCCGGCTTGGGAAGTCTGACCACAACGCCATCTTCCTCATTCCCCAGTATAAACAAAACATACGGAGGGAAGAAGTAACCACGAGGGAGGTGAAACGGTGGTCTGCCCAATCAGAAGCTACGCTACAGGACACACTCAACGACGTCGACTGGGACATGTTCAGAGCATGCGCAGTCGACATCAACGAGTTTACGGAAGTAGCAGTAAGCTTCGTCATACTAGGAGATCATCCCCACTGCGAGAGTCACCACATTCCCAAACCAGAAACCGTGGGTGGACAGATCGATCCGCGCTGCAGTGAACGCCAGGACCGCCACCTACAACGCGGGTCTCGCCACTGGCGATATGAGCGCAAGCGGCCTCATACGGCGTGCGGTGTGCGGTGAGGGATGCCAAACGCCGGTACCGGGAGCGTGTGGAGTCCCGCTTCCACCAAGGCGACACACGGAGTATGTGGGACGGACTACACACCATTACAGACTAGAAAGCCAGGGACACTGCGCCGATCAACGCCGACTCTGCATTCACCAATGAGCTGAATCAGTTCTATGCCCGTTTTGAGGTTAGCCAGGCAGCTAATGCTATCTACCGCCTGACTACCGAGGATAGTAACGTCATCAGCGAGAGACCGGTGACCAGCATCGCGGAGCATGACGTCCGAGCGGCATTGAGGAGAGTGAACACAAGGAAAGCGGCGGGGCCAGACGGCATCACGGGCCGTCTGCTGCGCTGCTGTGCTGACCAGCTAGCAGGTGTGTTCACTTCCATCTTCAACGAGTCCCTGGCGAAGTCTGTGGTCCCTACATGCTTCAAAAGATCCACCATCATCCCGGTGCCCAAGAACAGCAAACCCTCATCCCTGAACGATTACCGGCCAGTTGCACTGACCTCGGTAGTAATGAAGGTGTTTGAGAGGCTGCTGAAGAACATCATCTCCTCCTCCATCCCAGACACCACAGATCCGCTCCAGTTCGCCTACCGACCCAACAGATCCACAGAGGATGCCATCACCCACGTCCTGCACACCACCCTCAGCCACGTGGACAAGAAACAGGGTAACTATGTGAGAATGCTGTTTGTTGATTACAGTTCAGCGTTTAACACAATAGTGCCCAGCAGACTGTTCACAAAGCTCAGGGATCTGGGACTCAACAGCCGTCTGTGTGCATTTTTTTTTATTTTTTTTTTTTATTTAGGACAGTGCATGCTAATGAACATAAATGTAAAAACAAATTACATGAATGTAAACATGCCAGATTATAGCCAAAGGCTAATTTCCATCTGTTGTCCTTAAACATAAAAAAATAGACATAATAATTCATAAAAATTCATCATTCATTCATAATAAAAACTCCATCACCAAACTTACACATACACACCATTCTGTTCCCAAATAAAACATTAAAACTATACAACTCATACATGATCACACACTTGATTTGTCCATAACCAGTTTTTAAGCTTTGCCTTAAACAAATTGAAAGTCGAGCATTCTCTAATGGGTTGAGGAAGACTGTTCCACAGATGGCCACCCTTGACAGAGAGGACATTCTGCCCAAATGCTGTCCGTCTGTGAGGTATAAACAAGTCTCCTCGGGTTGTAGCTCGAGTGGTCCTGTCTGAGCTTTCTTTATGCCTAATGAATTGCTTTAGTGGTGGTGGAGCAAGGGAGTGTAAGACTTTATATATTAAACAGACTCTTTTAAGTTTCATTAAGTTATTGAAGTTCAGTAATTTATGTTTTTTTAACACATGACAGTGGTGGTGGGAAGTCGGTTTTTTGTCAAGTAGTTTTAAACTTCTTTTATAAACGTTTTCTGTTTTTCTTTTTTTTTTTCTTTTTTTTTTTGTCTGTCCCATTTGGTTCTTTAGCCGTCAGAATTGTTGTCTGAAGACCAATAAGGATACCAAATGGATTTATTCTGCCAAATGGATCATCATGGCATTGCCGTATTGGTCCATTTGATCAAACTTTGTTGTTATTATTTATTTTATTTTCAGTTGTTACAGATGGGACAGACATGACTGGGGGATAGGAAAGGGAGAAAGAAAGAGAGGAAGGAAAAGAAAAACAGAAGGGAAAAGGGACAGTGAGAAAGGGCACTTACAAAGACAAAGAGAAAGAAAAAAAAATCTCCTGGATCACCTGTTGAGAGAAAAAGAAGAGAAGACAAGCAAAAAAACCAAACAAAAACAAAGCAACATACTAAACACAACACCATCACATTAATCTAGCTAAGTGTGAACAGCAGTAAATACTAAATATTGAAAGTTGTTGTGCAGCACGCAGGACAGACAGCGCACAATGTGCTTTGAAGTAGCAGCTAAGAAAGGTGTAGTTTATGTCTACGAACAGTGAACACCCGTGTGCACACCTGTGTGGATCAGCGCGCTTGTATACAAAAGGTTTCCCCATGTAACGGTCTGCTAGAGGGTGTGGAGGCCCATAGCCCCGTCCCCCAGGGCATGAAGCAGGCATGGAGGAGATCCAGGCTCCAGACATCCAGAGGCCCCAGAGTGCGAGAGCCCAAGGAGTACCACCGGAGGGGCATCCGTGCCACCTTCCTGGGAAGGGCTGAGGAGATCCCCAGACGAGGGGGTCACCCAGTAGCCACGGAGCAGAAGCCAGAGGGGGCTGCACCGGCGTGCCCGCCGGCTCTGCCGGCAGCCAGCTGTGCCAGAGTGAACCGAGTTGCAGGCCCCGAGGCCGGAGGCCCGAGGGCCCCCTTTGCCCCGGAAGAGGCCTGACCGAGCGACAGGCACCAGGCCCCGCCAAGTAGCCACCGGGAGTGAGCTGGTGCATACCTGAGCGCCCAGCCCCGGACAACAAGAACCACCAATGCACCAACCCCTGAGGGCATCAGTCACCAGCAGGGAGTGTGGTGAGGGGAGATAGGCCTCCACACTTGGAGGGCCTGGGAGTACCCAGGGAGGTGGAGTCTAAGACCCGACCTGACATATAGACACAGACAAACAGGCACACACAGACATAAACATGCTTTCCCACCCTCATGCACACATATACAAACACTCAGCACTCACCCAACGTAGGGAGAGACATACATAGACATGTACACACAATCATACTCCCCAAACATAAACGTTTTCAATAGTTTTAAGTGTTGTTGGACAAGCAAGTGACCAGGACGTCAAACAATAGTCCATATGAGAGATGATCATTGAGTAAAAATAAGTTTTTGCAACTTTCATATTTAAATTATTACGTATATGGTTAAAGTTTCGATTATTAAATTTAAGTACCTGGGACACTTTATTTATGTGACTCTTGAAGGATAATGTTGGGTCTAGAATGACCCCAAGATATTTAAATTCTGGTGCTAGATCAAGCTCTACTCCATCCAGGAATATGTTTGACTGCTTCAAGTTTAAGGGGCGTTTGGAAAAATACATGCAGACAGTTTTTGAGGTGTTCAACATTAGGCATGAGTCCTCCAGCCAGCTATTCATTAATGCTAAAGCAGCTGTAAGATCTTTTGCCACCTGCTGGACACTATTTGCTTGCGTATATATAACTGCATCATCCGCATACATTTGAGCAAATATATTTGGACAGACTTCAGGTAAGTTATTGATAAAAAGAGAGAACAATAAGGGCCCAAGAACAGATCCTTGAGGAACCCCTGTATCACAGTCTAAATATGGAGATTTAACCCCATCCAACACCACACACTGTTTCCTGTGTGAGAGATATGAGGCAAACCACTGAAGAGCCTGACTGGAGATATTAAACTGAGTCAATCTGGACAACAATATCCGATGGTTTACAGAGTCGAAAGCCTTCTTCAGATCTACAAAAATACAGCTCCAACACAGGGACTCTTGTCCAGCAAGCTCTTCAAGTTGTCCACTAACATACCCAGGGCAGTATCTGTGGAGTGATGTGCCCGAAACCCAAACTGCAATGGATGTAATGAGGGTTGGGTGTTTTCTAGGTGAGCAGTGAGGAGTTTAACCACCCACTTCTCAGCTATTTTAGATACGACCGGGAGTATGCTTATGGGGCGATAATTAGACATGTCAGTCTTCACACCTGCTTTGAAAATTGGTGTAACTGCAGCATGGGTGTTGGACTTCCTCACTGGCAGAACTCAGGTGGTGAGGGTGGGTAGATGCGTCTCTAACAGCATCACCATCAACACAGGAGCACCACAGGGGTGTGTCCTCTCGCCACTGCTCTACTCCCTCTACACTTCAGACTGTGTGGCCACCCACGGCTCCAACACCATTGTGAAGTTTGCTGAAGTTTTGCTGGTGTTGGGTGCCATCTCCAACAACGATGAGGCGGCCTACATGGACGAAGTGAAGAATCTGGCATCATGGTGCCAGGACAACCACCTCCAGCTGAACGTCGGCAAGACCAAGGAGCTGGTGGTGGACTTCAGAAGGAGTCAGCACAGAGACTACAAGCCCATTATCATCAATGGAGCTCCAGTGGAGAGGGTGCAGTCCTTCAAGTATCTTGGTGTCCACATCTCCTCAGACCTGACATGGGCTGCCCACATTCAGGTCCAGACCAAAAAGGCTAGGCAGCGCCTGTATCACCTCCGACAACTAAGGAAGTTCAGGGTCTCTCCAAAGATCCTCAGGATTTTCTATACAGGCGCTGTGGAGAGCATCCTCACACAGAACATGACAGCGTGGTTTGGGAACAGCTGTGTTAAGGACCAAAAAGCTCTCCAGAGAGTGATCCGTACAGCAGAACACTGCTGCAGGATTGCTCTCCCCCCGCTTCAGGACAGCTACACCAGGAGATGCCGGACTAGAGCAGCGCAGATACTGAAGGACCCGTCCCATCCTGGCAACAAACTGTTCCAACTTCTGCAATCTGGTAGAAGGTTCCGCATCATCCGGGCAAGGACAGAGAGACTCAAGAGGAGCTTCTATCCCCAAGAATGCCCCTTATCCAAGAATCACTGAAGTGTAATGAGATCATTTTGACTAGAAATAAGACAAATAGACTTGGTAAGATTTTGAGTTCTTGCAGTACACAGACGGTGATGAAACCGGTGTCTCTCTGCCCTCAGTCAACATCCAGACACCATGAAGATAGCTCCTCTGCTCCTCTTCAGTGAGTCTCTCACTCCTTTATTGGCTCAGAGTGAGACGCAGCACAGCTGACCTCTGAGCAGTTGGAGGGTTTCTGTGATTACGCTGTGAGCCTTAGTTACTGCACAGCTGACAGTAAACAGCCCTTCATGTACTCTGACTCCATGTTCACTTTATTGATCCCCGTGGGGAAATTCCTCTCTGCATTTAACCCATTCACTCAGTGAAGCAGTGGGCGCCCGAGGAGCACCCCAATGAATGATGCTGGAAACAGATTCTGTGACATGTTTGAATTGAATGTTTGAAATCGTTCACGTGTGTGTGTGTTTAAATAAATTTAAAGACTCTGATGGAAGCTGAAGGACTCATGTGCAGGTCTCAGGTCAGTCACACATGTGAATCAAGTGTTGTCAGGATCCGCTTTTAAAAAAAAACAGGAGTGTTTTATGCAAGTCAGGTAATGACAGTTGTAGTGGAAGAGTAGAAGTCTAGTTTAAAGGAGAGGGAGAATAGCTGTTCTGGTCCGTCTAACTAGTTTTAATGTCTGGTTTTTTTCACATGATTCACATGTTTGTGTTCACATGCCTGAGTTACAGTCAGGTCCATAAATATTGGGACATTGACACAATTCTAACATTTTTGGCTCTATACACCACCACAATGGATTCCAAATGAAACGAACAAGATGTGCTTTAACTGCAGACTGTCAGCTTTTATTTGAGGGTATTTACATCCAAATCAGGTGAACGGTGTAGGAATTGCAACAGTTTGCATATGTGCCTTAAAGGCAGCAGCAGCTTTTTTTAACTACAGCGCAGAGCTGATCTGTTCTCATCAGCAGTTTTTCTTCTGCTTTAAATGCATCTGAGCAACAGGTGAAGGGGAAAACTGCACAAACCACAACTTCAGCTTGTTGGGGGGATTTTTCAGGCAGGGCCAGACAAAGGTGTGGTGTCCGCAGACACCACACCTGGACGCACCAGACGCATCTGGACCATGGCGCGTGGCAACTGCAGGCGCTGGCGAGGCAGAGCCAGCAGTTGTGGAAACCTCTCCACAATTTGAACCAAACCCAAAAGGCTGTTCCTAGTGTGGAACCTCTGTCTGATGTTTGACATAACAACGGGGTTTATGTCCTTTCTAACATAAAGCCTGATTTATTTATTTTTTCTCAGTGCTCTATAACCACCAGAAAGGATGGTTCCCACGATACATGTTCTGCTCAGGTGTCCCTATGATGTAACAGAGACAAGGATAGGTGTGTGTGTGTGTGTGTGTGTGTGTGTGTGTGTGTGTTATGATCATGTAAAACAGGGGTACTAAACTAGTTTAAAGAGGTCGTGTCAGAGACAATGTCTTGATGATCAAACATAAATACAGAGATACAGATATATAGATGCAACATAGAACTAAACATACATGTATGACTGTTGATATGCATAATGCTGCATTTTAACATAATAAAATGTGATGCATGTTGAAATGAAAACAAATAAAAAGAGGAAAATCTTGAATTTCCTCTCTTCTGTTTCACACACAGACTGTGTCTTAGTTATACTGGTAGCACATCTCAACCACAGTTTCCACTCTCCTGTGCTTTTGCACGTTTCTGCTCTGTGAGTAAACTGAGCTCTAGCTTGTGCTGCCAGGATTTTAACCCTGGCTGACTCAGAGCCTCACACACATGTGGAGGAGCTCACTGATGAGCTTGGAACCATATTTAGTTGTGATTATGTTGACTGTGGAGAAAAGTGCCTGACTTTATTGTGTGGATCCAAACATGGTGATGATGCAGTCATACCGGAGAAACTCGTCTCAGTGGAAAAGTGGAAGGTCACGTTTTACAAACTCATCTTTCAGGTCCACATTAGTCTCATCAGCTGACTGCAGGTTTGAAAATCTGATTTGGTTGTTGGTTTGGATCCGTGTGTGACAGGGTCTGGGTCCGGACTGTGGTCTGTGGTTTGTGACCTTTACTGACCTCTGACCTTTCCTGACCTCTGACCTCTTGTTACAGGTGTGTGTGTGCTGTTGCTGCCTGCACTGACTGTTTCTGCAGGTGAGTTGGTGGAAATGAAAACAATCAGTGAGACTCCAACAAGAACACAAATACATTTACTCTGTGTGTGTGTGTGTGTGTGTGTGTGTGTGTGTGTCCTCCAGTGTCTTTGTCTGTCAGTCCAAACCTTCAGCAGGTCTTCAGTGGATCTTCAGTGGATCTGAGTTGTGTTGAAGATGGACAGACAGCTGATGGATGGACAGTGAGGAGGACCAGAGGAGGACTCACTGAGGACTGTGGAGCAGCTGCAGGCTTTGGGAGGGTTCTTGGTTCCTACTGTGTTGTGGATCTTTCTGCACCCAGTGAAACCTTCTGGTGTGAGGACTCCTCTGGACAGCAGAGTGACAGAGTCTCCTTCAGTGTCCAATCAGACACTACAGGTGAGATGTTCCAGCTGTGTCTCTGTCTCTATGTGACTCTGCTCTCATTAACTCTGTTTGTCTCTGATGGTCAGACAAACATGTCATCCTGGAGATCCCTGCACTTCCTGTGAGGACAGGAAGTGATGTCATTCTGCGCTGCAGACAGAGGAATGGTGCCACAGTCAAAGCTTATTTTTTCATTAATGGAAGTCATCATGGTCTTAAACCAGAGCACATCATCACTAACATCCAGCAGTTGATGAAGGTCTTTACTCATGTTCTACTGATGAGGGTGGAAAGTCTCCTCAGAGCTCTCTGAGGGTCAGAGGTCAGAACGCTGATGTCACTTTCAGGGTGGCTGTAGCTCAGGTGGTAGAGCAGGTGATCTACAGATCAGAAGGTTGGTGGTTCGATTCCTGGCTTCCCCTAGTCTGCATGCCAAATATCCTTGGGCAAGATACTTACCCCAAATTGCTCTCCAATGCATCCATCGGCCATGTGAATGTCAGTTAGAAAGCACTAAGGAAAAATGTGCTGGTGTGGATGAGTGAATGTACAAGTTGTGTAATGCACTTTGAGTGCTCAGAAGAGTAGAAAAGCGCTATATAAGAACCAGTCCCTTTTACCATTTACTTCCTGTTTAAAAAAAGTGATGTAACATTGTGACCTGATAATAAACTGACTGAACCATCTTCATCATCTCTCCTGCAGATCCTCCTCACTCTCCTCCTCCTCCATCCCTCCTGGTCCCAGTTGTAGCAGGTCTGGTCTCTGGGGTTCTCCTGGTTCTGGTTCTGGGTGGAGTTCTGTTCCTCTGCAGTAAACTAAAAGGTGAGAAACCTGCACGGAAGTAAAAGTCCTGTTCCTTTAACCCTGAAAGCTGACGAGAGCAGCCGTGCTTCCATCAACTCCTTTAAATCCTGCTGCAGGATGAGTTGGAACAATAATGTTCGTGTGTATGAAAACAGAGGAGTTTCACATCACACATTCAGTTCATCCCAGGTTTCTTTCCACTTATGTGTCTGTAGGAACAACATGATCCAGAAACACGCTTTGAGTTCACAGCACAGCTGTTTAATAAACACCATCATGTTGTCAGCATGAACCATCACATGGCTTTAATGTGATGTGTAAATCATTTAAAAATGAAATTATGGAGACCCTCAAACATTGATTTCCTGTGATTTGAAACTATTTTGTGGAACTTTTTTATTTACAGTTTTGAGGGATACCCTAGTTGTCTGTAGCTAGAAAAGTTATGTAAAAATATTATTTTCAATTTCTTTGTAGTGTATTTATGATTAATTTAATAATTTAAACATATTAAGTTACATTATTTATTCATGTAGTAACAGGGACGAGTGAGACCTAATGTTTAATGATGCTCAGTGAGCTGTTTCCTCCCGTGCTGATGTTTCTCTGTGTGATGTAGGAGGTCGGGAAGCAGACCTGTGGAGCTGACGGCTGTCTGAGACGGAGCGTCTGCCTCTGCTGTGAGTCTGCTTCATGTTTCTCCACATGTATTATCTGTGTTTCCACCACTGGAGGGCGCTGTGGGTTATTGATGTGTGGGAACAGTAACCAATCACTGCAGTCTGAATGCTTCTCTTTGGTCATGTGACCATTTGACCTCTGATCAGTGTGTTCTTCAGTTTCAGGCCTGTTTCTGCTGACTGCTGCAGTTTAGCTGATGTTCCTACACCTGTCTGTTCTCATGGTGACCTCTGACCTTTGGTGACCTTTAGTGACCTCTGTCCTCCTGTTACAGGTGTGTGTGTGCTGCTGCTGTCTGCTCTGACCGTTTCTACAGGTGAGTTGAAGGTAACAGGAACTCTGAGGTGATGTTGGTGCTCTGTGGTCGCTGCTCCATCATCATGTCTAATAATCCTCGGTCAGCCTCTTCTTCTTCTTCTTCTTCTCTCCTTTATCTGACTGACTGTTTACAGCTGATAGGCTGATAAATAAAGCTTCAGCTTAATGCTAACATTAGGAGCTGCTGTTTTTAAAGTTTCACTGCTGTTTGAACGATTTTTAAACTTTTTGACTGTACAAACTTGTTGGCACCACTTCATTCTGAACGTCTAAAAGACCTTTACAGAGAAAACAATGTGTGTTTATGGCACAAAGCTGGACTGCTCCAATGTTCAGGGTCTGACTGAGTGGACCATCAGGAAGTGGTTTTGATTCTGAACACATTTAAAAGCTCCATCAGCTTCTGGAGTCAAAGCCGCTCTTCTTTTTCTGGAGCCTGGACTTTTTCCAGCAGTTTGTGGGATTTTCTGGAGTCACAGGCTGGAAATTTGTCCATGATTATGAGTCGTGTGTTTCCAGCAGCAGGGTCTGAAACTGCAGTACGAGACCAGCTACAAACATGAGAAACAAGCACAGTTGACTGCAGACGACAGGAAGTTATAAAACTAAACCCGACTCAGGGTTAGCTAACACATCTAAGGAGGCTGGTAGGAAACTTCATGTCAGGAAGAGGACACCTCTACCTCCTGAGGAGGACACCTCCACATGAGGGTGGAAGAAAAAAGGAGACTTCTGAAAGTTTGGTGAAGATGGTTCAGCTCAGATCCTCTAACATGACTGAGCATCACTCATGATCCTCAGAGCACAGACAAGTTAAAATCAGACAAAACAGACCTCCTCTGTATCCTCCTCTTGACTCCTCTTTGGCATCCTCCTCTGTATCCTCCTCTTTCATCTCCTCCTCTGTGTCCTCCTCCTGACTCCTCTGTTTCCTCCTCTTTCAGCTCCTCCTCCCTCTGAGTCAGTTCTCAGACTCTTCTGCCATCTAGTGGTCTTCTGCCCGTACTGCACCTCCAATTGTCTGCTGCTGTACATCTGCTGCAGCAGGAAGACACCGATCAAACCAGCCATCTCCATGGAGATGACCCAGTGTGATGGAGGAGGTCAGGGACTGGATGAAGATGGTGATGATGTCACTGCTGATGTCACTACTGAGCATGCCTTCTGAGCTGCAGACTGTGTGTCAGGGTACCAGCATCTGCAGTATTCCTGTATCTTGATTCCTCTTTTGCTGTATTGGAGAAATGTTCTAGTGTTTACTGTCAGTATTTAGGTTTGAGTTTATCACATCATCCCTGTTTCCTTGTTTATATGTCATTCCCTGTTTGCTGAGTAAGTCTGTCCTCTGTGTATGTCTCTTCAGTGATGTCTCCTCTGTCTCGTCTCCCTTTCTGTTTTGTGTTATCATTCCATGTCTCCTCTGTCTGTATTGCGATTCCTGTACATTCTCCCAGCCCATCATGTGCGTCTCCTCCCGTTGTCTTCCAAGTCCGTCTAGTTCTTCCCTCCCGTCTCCTGTGTCATGTTGTGTGAATTAGTCTGCGTCATAGTGTTTCCTGTTTTACTTTGACAGTGTCACGTCCCGTCTTCAGTGTGTATAGTTTTGCTTCCTCTGTGTCGTGAGGTCCACTCTCTCTAATTACCCTTGTGTGCTTATGGTGTGTCTCATTTCCTCTGTCAGGTTGTCTGTATTTCCTCTGTGTCTCCCACGTCATGGTCCAGTTCCCTTGTTCCAGTTTTCTTTGTTATTTGCTTTACTCAACATTTACAGCCTCAATAAATGACTGGCTTTCTGTTCAACCTCACTCTGGCCTCAGTTGTCTACATTTGGCTCCTCCTACCGAGTATATTTACACCAGCAACACTGTTTAGTTTGATATGACGGATTAACAACATGCTGTGATATCCAGTTCATCTGTAATAGATACTGGATCTAATCAGTCAGCAGATATTTGATCAGCTTATTTATAACTATACTAGAAACAAACACAACTGTGTTGGTGATTCATGCAAACTTGCATATCAGCCTTTGAAGGTTTTGTAGTATTGAGAACAAAGAGGTTGTGTTAGGGCTGAAAAGCCCGACTTGTTCTCCTCTGCAGGTCATCAAATGCACCACAGAAGTTTGTATTTGCACAGCCTGTATATGTTTGATGGCTTTATTATTCTCTGTTCAAAGACAATAAATGTGGAAAATATCTCATGTAGTATCAGCTTCATTTAAAATGACTGCAAACATTTAGAGAACATGTGCTGCTGTTTGTCCTACATTTCAACACTGAATGAACCCTGAAAACGTGATGGCAGGTGGCAGATTGGAGTCCACATGAAATATCGGCTGTATGAAGACTGGAAAATATAGATGATACAAACATGCAGCCAAACATTTGTGGACATGGATAAACTCTCTGATCCAAAAAGCAGGAAGTGACACAGCTAGAAAATGAAAGTGTGTAACAGCTGAAGTCAAATGTAATGCAGAGTTGAATCTGCACTTGGATCCATGTGTGAAAGGTCAACATGTAGGGATCACATGAGTCCTGATGTTTGTCAATGCAGCTTGATAACTCCATCTACTGTGGGCTACATATACTGGGCTGGTAGCTCCATAGTGTTGCAAAGAAACTATTCAATGTGCAAATTTAAAATCAGAGGCTCTTCTAACACAGGAGCCATGTTGAGTTTAGATCACAGCGACCACCGGCAGTCTGAAATGGAATGAAGCCCATTGACAGCCAGCAGGTCTAAACAGGAACGCAGCCATTTGTATGCGTGGCAATGATGTGGCTGCAGCTGACACAGGATTGGTTCAAACTAAACATCAGACGCATTTCACAGAGTTCACAAATAAACTCACGTTTTTATCTTTGAAGATGATCATAAAGTAGAATTGATGGTCCAGCAGACAACAGCAGGAGGTTTGAGCCCTTCTGATGCAGCAGAAACAGGATTTGGAGGAAGATGTTAATAGATTAGAAAGAATTGTACACTGTGAATCAATGCAAGTCTTTCTAGATAGACAGATCTTTAATAATCCCTCAGGTAGGTTCCTCTGGGACAGTCACAGATAGAGACACCAATTCTGACGTCCTTTGAAAGTTTTCATCACTCGTCATGTACACAGATGTTAATTCTACATATTCCTAGTACTGAACTCTAAATCAATATGAAGAAAATGCTCCTACTAATCTGCATATATGTTGATATCAAATCCTTTTCCAGCACATGGATAAATCTCTATAAATCTTTCAGTCTGATCAGAATGGGCACAGTGTTGTTATTGCAGCACTCCCTGATGTTTGAAAAGCTAAATGTCCATTTTAAAGTGCTCGTGTGTAGGATTGTGTTTCCTTCCTTTGTGCAGTTCTTACAGTAAACATGTTTGAATGTTTCCTGTTCCCCTGATGCTTCTTCCTGTTGGATAAAGTTGGTTTGAATAACATGTTCTTATAGGTTTCAATGAACTTCAAACTGGGATCCACTTACAAAACTGTCTCATTTTATTGGAACGATCCACATTTGCATCCATTCACGGTACATTTGACATCTGAACACGTTTGTACACATGATGAAAGGACAGATGGTGTTTGTGTGTCCTTCTTAAACTTAGTGTGAATGTTTCATCATGTAGAACTACTTAGAACAAAGTCTTTGGGAACATTTGGAGAACACGTTTAGGAAAGTAACATCCTGGTAGAACATTTTCTTAAAGCAAAGCAGAGCTGCAACATGACTGTGAGGATTCACAATAATAAAGTCACAATACTTTATTATTATGAAGACTAAAGTGCACCTTAATGCTGCCAATGAATACACATGTTCTTTGTGAAAGCATGAGCACAGCTGACATGCACCACACTGACCCCACTCGCCCCATTTCTTCATCCACTTCTTGCTCTTGTGCTTGAAATGAGACGCAGACACAGCAAAAGTCAGAGGCTCTAAAATCCACAAAAAGGGGGCTTGTTAGATCAGGATATTGGATGTGATCCATAGAAGACACATCAGCCTGCACTAACATGATGTCACACACACTGAATGTAACAGTGACAGTTTACATCATCACACAATCAGCTGTGATTGTTTCACTGTCATCAAACTAGTCAACAGGAAGTAGAATCAATAGAAACCAATCATTTACTGACAGCATGTCTGATGGAAATAAGTGCAGATTATGTATGAAGTATAACTGCACACAGTAACTGTGTTACAATAAGGACTTAACAGCGCCCTCTGCTGGAGTGTTTCAGTACTGCGTTAACTAGAATACACCACCTCCTCCTCCTCCTCACACCACCTGCTACAGCTCTACTCTTCTATGACTACAGTCATCCACAGCACTGATGTGAGGTCACATGGTTCATATGTAAGGAGCACAGAGACGTCCTAGCAGCTGACCTCAGGTCAGTTTAATGACTGTGAGCAGCAGCTGTGTTCTTGTCACTGTGACAGGGAGACACTCTCAGACACAGCGCTCATGTCAGCTTGTTCTCATGCAGGAGGATCAGGAGCTCCATGTTTGTCTTTCTGTTTGAATCATGATGTGTTTGTGCCATCAGAGTCTGTCATGAGTACTCAGGGTTTCACAGCAGCTCTTCTGGATGCTGACGAGGACTCCAACCTCATGTTTCACCTCTCTGAGCTTCTGATGTCTGTGAACACTCGTGTTTCTTCTCTGGGCTCATCTGGACAAAAACACCTTTCTGTGTTTGGCTCCAGCCTCATTCTGACTGACAGGAAGTGTGTTATCCATGAGCTTCTTTGTTTCCTGCTGTGTTTCCTGTCTGTGGACAAACACGAGTGTTTCAGCTGAGGACTTGGTTCCTTCCACCTGTCCATACAGGACATCACGCTGTCTTTTCTCTTTAAATGCAGCTCCAGGTCCTTCCACGTGCTGCTCTGTATTTGTGCAGTTTGTAGTGTGTCCTGGGAAACGTAGCACACATGGTGTTCTTCTGCTGTTTCCTCCTTTCACTGAGTGTGAAACACTGACGCTGTGCTGTTGTTCACAGAGCGGATTCTAGCTGCAGCTGGACTCTGTCATCTAACTGAATGTGTTGGTGCTGATCACGGGGCTCTGAGGGGGAGCAGCAGGAGGACTCTGGATGCTGACGTCAGTGTATCTGTGGAAGCTCACACAGCGTCTCTGTCATTCAATATTGTGCTATATATTGTATCTATGCAAAGATGAACAGACTGTGTGTTCACTGGTCTCTGTGCTGCTGACTGCTTTGCTGCAGCTCTGATGTCATCATCACTCCCTCCTCCACCCTCAGCAGTCCCAGCATGCTGCTGTGGTGCACCCCACCCTCACTCTACACCTGAGCCATAGACCACACCCTCCACCTCAATATACACCACAGTTTTCTCTGCTATGGAAATGAGATCAGGAGGAAATCATTATTATTATTATTTAATAAATGCTCACATTAATGTGGGCTTATTTGTTTCATATTAGAAACATTAGTCGAGTGTTTTTAGTATAAAATGGTGAAAGTCCCTCTTTTTGCTCCTCCCCTCACCTGTGGATGGACGGTGCTGTTACCGTGGTGACAGCTTGGATGTGTTTCAGTCCTACCTGGTTATCACTGCAGGAATCTTTACTTTCACATTTATTACAGGTAATAACTCTGATTTTTCTGTGTATTATGAACTAAATGTATCCTGATACACACAGAGATGGATGAGCAGAGGTCACATGATGACAGAACAAACATGGAGTCTTTGATTTATTTAGATATTTATTGATGAATGCAAACAAACCCTGACACTGAACCATCGTCCAGCTTTCACAGAACAAACCTGATCACATGACCTGCTGACCCAAACAGTGAAAAGCTCCATGGCAACAACAACAAACAGCCTCACATATGTTAACAGAGGCTGTTAGAAGCACAGAGTCTTTACAGTCTTTCTCCTGTTTGTACACAGATCTCTGCACATCTTCATCACAGTTACTCACAGACGTGCAGAGTGTGTGGATATCAAAGCTAAGTTTCCACCATGTTTGTAGTCTGTACTGGGACTCATGGAGCATCTCTCTATGAGCACTCAGTGCTTTAAACAGTGAGTCCCAGTTTAACCAGCAGCCTTCACACCACACATCACACAGACATGGAAACTTCAAACCCTCAGACTGAAGTCACTGGCAGTCTCTGGCACCAGCGACTGCGCTAACAAACATACAGCAAACAGTGAAGGTTTGGTAGAGAAAGCTGGTTGGGTAATACCAAGTATGCAGCGGAGGAGGCGGGGTTACATTACTAGATGATTAAACATGAAACTATTTTGCTGATAATAATTGAAACTATTAAAGAAAATCAAGATAATTCATAATTTTATAAACTGGAATGATTAAATTATATTGGCTGGATCTGATTATTGGGGGGGTCATGACCCCCATAACCCCCCTGGAAATGACGCGCCTGGTCCTGAGGTCAAATCCACCATCTTTGTTTCAGTGCTTCATGTTCTCCCGTGTTTGTGTGCGTCCTCTCCGGTACTCCGGCTTCCTCCCACAGTCCAAACACATGCAGTTAGTGGGGTCAGGTTAACTGTGAGTGGTTGTGTCTCTCTGTGTTATTCCACCTTAATAAATGACTTCCTGTTAGCATTAAGTGCTTCTGTAGGACTGATGTCATTTTCATGGTTGGATCATTTAAATGAAGCTGGACTCAGATGCAGTAAATAAGTTGATTGATCATTAATGAATAAAGCTGGTCAAATCCATCACGTGGACACATGTGATTGTGTAGTATTGATCCCAATGCTGGTATTAGTCCTGGATCAATAACACTGGATGGATGCGTTCAGCATGGAGCCCCTGAGCTGTGTTACAGACAAACATGAAACTGACAGGTCTGTGTCATTCACAGTCTGTAACACTTCTAAACAACAGAGGCTGACCCAAGTGCCTCAGAGCCAGGCACGCTCACATCACAGCTCTCTGAAGAAGTTTCAAAATAAGAGCTGAAAGCTGTGTTTGCTTGTGTTAGCTTATTATTGTGGAGACTAACATTCAGTCATCATGTGTTCAGACTCATAATGATTACTCTCATAAATCCTGATGATGTCACACAGACTGTGTTTTTCAGGAACAGTGATTCTGATGTGAGCCTGCTAGCTGACAGCAGACCTGATGAAACCACATGTTGACATCTGTGAGGACAGACTGGACTCTTTGACTGCACCTTGGTTCTCCTCAGAGGTCTGTACAGGAGCATGTCCACCCCCACTGAAGATCTCAGTCACTGTGAAACATAGAAACCTGCTTGTGTGGCCTCTGCCTCACATGTAGATGCAGCTACAGGTTTCTCTGTCAGTCAGACTGAAACAGTGTCCTGATGCTGCATCATTCAGCTCTGTGCCCCAGTCAGCATCACTGTGTCTACCAGTGTCAGTGTTTCTTTTCCTGTAACACTCAGCACAGGCTCAGCTGGTATCCAGTGTTGGACTTTGGCTTCAGCTGCTGTGATAGATCCTCTAACATAGATCAGCTCTGCTACATGTTGTTAGATCAGTGCAGCTGCCTGTCATGTCCTGATGTTTCTCTGGGTCAGCAGCTTCTCCATCAGAGGTTCACATGGAGCTGATCCAGTATCTCCAGTAACTGTGTTCTGTGCCTCACTGGTTCATCCTTCTGTCTGTGTGACGTCAGTCAGATGTTAAACTCTGTAATCTTCACTGTGTCACAGAGTTCAGTGAGTTCCGTTATTCACAGGATCAATCAGATCATCAGAGAACAGCTGATCAGCAATCAGTGGTGCCAACAGCGCCTCCTGTGGTGAGAGGATGCAATAATGCAATGTAGCATTTTTACACTCAACACTTGCAGTCATGGAAACTGTCTGTTGGATCTGTGTGACGTTGCTTTCTTGTGTTGCTTTCTTGGTTAGAGTTCCTCACAAATGTGCAGATTATTCTTCTAATGAGGCGTCGACCATGTTTTCAGTTCTTTGGAAGAAAACATCGCCCTTTGCCATCCTTACTTTTCTTTGACTTCTTCAAATGCAGCTGAACTCCAGCTGGTATTTTATTGGACTTTGCAGCTGTTTCTGGTCATCAGTTCATTCCTGCAAACCTCTGAACCTGAACAACAATGATGCTGCATTGCTGGCTGATCCCAAAAGGTTGATTCTGTTCATCTGGACGTTTTCAGAAACGTTTGCTCACTGATCAGGTGACTTCTTCAGTCTCAGCTGACTGCAGCTTTACAACCTTACAAACAGCACATTTGCACAATGACTGAAACCAGCAGCACCTGATATATATGATACTAATATAATACATATACATATATAATCCATACTAATGATGAAGGAACTGAGCTCACAGTGTTCATTCAGTGAACTACTCAGTTTATTTTGGCCTCAGAAATGCTCACTCTGTTTGTACATCACTGTCAGCAATAGACTCATTCTGCTGTGTGGACAGGAACACATGTGACATCACTTCCTGTTTGTTTGTGACTGAAGAGGAAGAAGTTTACAAGGAATCATTTAGAAGAGTTTCAAACATCAACTGATTGAATCCATGAATGTGAAAACGTGTTTGTGAGTGAAAGAGACAGACATGTACAGACTGAACTATCTGTTCAACAGTCAGAGTGTTTCTCTAACAGGAGACACTCTTTACACTCAGCACAGGGACACTGAGCAACCAGCAGACCAGAACCCAAACCCAGGATAAAGAGTTTGAGTGAATGTGGTGTTGAAGGTGTGGAGGTGGATCAGAGTGTCAGAGGAGACTCTGTAGAAGGACAGAGTGCCAGCAGGACAGTCCACATACACTGCTGCTCTGTTAGAGACAGAGGAGGAGGAGGAGGAGGAGGAGATGGATGTTTGTCTGTTATTGTGACAGACAGAAAGAGGACCATCATCAGAGCAGCTCAGACTCCAGGACTGATCATTGTGTCCAAACCCACAGTCACCGCCTCCTTTCCTTCTGATGCTTCTGTAACTCACTGATATAGAAACACCTCCTATTTATGGTCATCAGTTCATTCCTGGAAACCTATGAACCTGTACAACAATGATGCTGCATTGCTGGCTAATCCCAAAAGGCTGATTCAGTTCATCTGGACGTTTTCAGTGGAGAAACGTTTGGTCAGTGATCCAGGTGACTTCTTCAGTCTCAGCTGACTGCAGGTTTCCAACCTTATAAACAGCACATTTGCATAATGACTGAAACTAGCAGCAATGGCACCTAATATACAGTGGCTTGCAAAAGTATTCGGCCCCCTTTGGTCTGAGTGCAGTCAGTTGCCCATAGACATTGCCTGATGAGTGCTAATGACTAAATAGAGTGCACCTCTTTGTAATCTAATGTCAGTACAAATACAGCTGCTCTGTGACGGCCTCAGAGGTTGTCTAAGAGAATATTGGGAGCAACAACACCATGAATTCCAAAGAACACACCAGACAGGTCAGGGATAAAGTTATTGAGAAATTTAAAGCAGGCTTAGGCTACAAAAAGATTTCCCAAGCCTTGAACATCCCACGGAGCACTGTTCAAGCCATCATTCAGAAATGGAAGGAGTATGGCACAACTGTAAACCTACCAAGACAAGGCCGTCCACCTAAACTCACAGGCCGAACAAGGAGAGCGCTGATCAGACACAAGCCATGTGGGGGACACAGCAAACATGTGGAAGAAGGTGCTCTGGTCAGATGAGACCAAAATGGAACTTTTTGGCCAAAATGCAAAACGCTATGTGTGGCGGAAAACTAACACTGCACATCACTCTGAACACACCATCCCCACTGTCAAATATGGTGGTGGCAGCATCATGCTCTGGGGGTGCTTCTCTTCAGCAGGGACAGGGAAGCTGGTCAGAGTTGATGGGAAGATGGATGGAGCCAAATACAGGGCAATCTTGGAAGAAAACCTCTTGGAGTCTGCAAAAGACTTGAGACTGGGGCGGAGGTTCACCTTCCAGCAGGACAACGACCCTAAACATAAAGCCAGGGCAACAATGGAATGGTTTAAAAGAAAACATATCCATGTGTTAGAATGGCCCAGTCAAAGTCCAGATCTAAATCCAATCCAGAATCTGTGGCAAGATCTGAAAACTGCTGTTCACAAACGCTGTCCATCTAATCTGACTGAGCTGGAGCTGTTTTGCAAAGAAGAATGGGCAAAGATTTCAGTCTGTAGATGTGCAAAGCTGGTAGAGACATACCCTAAAAGACTGCCAGCTGTAATTGCAGCAAAAGGTGGTTCTACAAAGTATTGACTCAGGGGGCTGAATAATTACGCACACCCCACTTTGCAGTTATTTATTTGTAAAAAATGTTTGGAATCATGTATGATTTTCGTTCCACTTCTCACATGTAGTTCAAGGGGGCCGAATACTTTTGCAAGCCACTGTATATTATACTAATATAATACATATACATATATAATCCATACTAATGATGAAGGAACTGAGCTCACAGTCCATTGTTCATTCAGTGAACTACTCAATTTATTTTGGGCCTCAGAAATGCTAACTCTGTTTGTATATCACTTATTGTCAGCAATAGAACTCATTGTGCTTTGTGGACAGGAACACATTGGACATCATTTCCTGTTTGTTTTTGATGCAGCGTTTTATCAAATTAGAGCTGCATGAAAAACAATGACACAGCTTCTAAAAGTTTGACATCAAAGGTAAAATAATGTCTTTCACCAAATTCCAGCAGATTCTTCACCAGGACCCTTTGTGATAGTTTTCATGTTTCATACAAACTAAAGTGATACACCTCATACGCATTTTCTTATTATTCAGGACACCATTACAGACAACACTACATTCAGTGCTGTTTCATTGTTTAATGTTTTATATTTAAAAAATGTAATATTATAATATTAATAATATATAATAATATTTAAGCCAGCCTGCCTTGGTGTGCATCCCTAAACCTGTGCAAACCTCTTTTTTTTATTCTCAAAAGATTTTATATTTCCTGGGGGTGGAATTCCCCTAGGTGGCACTGTCATTTTATGAATTTAATAACCCCACTGACCACTTGGTCACATACTTGGCGTTGGTCAACAGGATGCACATTTCAGGTTGAGGGTTGGTCTTGTAAATTAATTGTTTTATTTTGGCAGAGAGCATAGTTCACCTGTTTCGAAGACCTTTTGTAAAGTGGTTGATTGTAGATAAGACAGCAGCATTTAGGTTTAGGAGGAATATTAACATGATTTTAGCATGTCGCGACCCCAATTTTCCCTTGTTTTTGGTTGCTCTAGCGCTATTGTTATGGAAGAGGAACTGCAGCAACTTACGGACTTGGTGGCACAGTTAAGAGCAGATAATGAGCGGATGCTTCGGGATGGCAGCACTGGTCCGGGTTCTGGTGGAGCAGCTTCAACCTCCTCCGTAACTGCTGGGTGTTTGGCAGGTGTTCGTAGTCAGGCCACTGTTCTAGAGTGGTTGGTGGTGGTGCCTAGGGACCGTAAATGCCCCATGTTTAATGGCAAGACATGCATCAATATAGCCGAATGGGTTGAAGAGGGTTCAAGCATGCATGCGTGCCCAGCATCTGTCCGTTACTGATCAAGCATTCTCTATTTTTGACCATCTAGGGCAGGGGTGTCAAAATCAAATGAGCTGCAGGCCACTTCTGGCACCGTCATCTCATTGGAGGGCCACTTTAGTGTTCAAGTAGTACAAAAACAAACAAACAAGAAAACACCCACTAATATTCCCTAAAATGTAGTGTTTTGTTTGTTTTATTTAATTCCAAATATTATGCAACAAGAGAAAACTGCAAACATGAACACAATTTTTTTCTCACTCTTAACTATCTGAAGCCTTTCAGTTTCATTTGTCATATGCAAATTAGCACAGGGTCAACATTGCAATGAAATGTATTTGACGAGCAGAAGACAGTCACTCAGCAGTATAGTAGAGTATAGTACAGTAGTTTCATTGAACTACCAAATAAACAGCTCTTTCTGGTACGCCCTTTCTGGCCAGACACGTGGCAGCACTTTTGCTACAGTTTTGTTTGTATTTAACAAAATAAAAATGCAGGCATAAGAGTACACATTAGTTTTTGAATGCAAGCAAAAATTGTTTTCTTTCCAAATAAATCTCTCACTGAACTAACAGAGCCAATCCCTCAACACGTTTGCACTCTCTTGTTACCAGGTCCGGGGCTCCGAACCGTGGTAAGGAGACCTCTGGCTAATACTTTTGGGTTCCGTGTCGGGCTCGTAGCCGGGAACTAGCTTAACTTTGCTAGCCAGAGACAGAGAGAGGCATTGAAAGGCTGCTCCAGCAGAACTTTATTCTTTGGGAGGAAAACACGAACACAGTGTACAGTCGAGTCTTTACAGCTTACTTACAACTGGGCTCGTCGGGCACTCTTTCTGGCTGCAGTGGTTATTATTATATTTACATGCTTCCATCTCCCGTTTCTGCTCGGTAGCACCTCTTACTTTTCGACTTTCCTTTTTCTCCCTCCCTCACGCTCACACACACACACAGCGGGAGGGACAGTCCCACACGTTCTCCCTGCAGCACGGACTACACCGCCCATGAGGCTACAGTCTTAAAGGGCCATGCCTGTAACACTCTGCCCTCGTATTAAATCCTTTTTCGAATAATAATTAAAAAAAAAAAATTTCTTCACATCGATATGTGGGCCGCAAGTAGAGGTGACGTGGGCCGCAAATGGCCCGTGGGCTGCGAGTTTGAGACCCCTGATCTAGGGTGAGAAGCAAGAGAGGAGAAAGTTTTGCTCTAATTCAGAGCAAAGGGACCCTGCTCGGGTGTTGGCTATTTTGAAGGAACTGTATGGTAATGCGCAGTCACATGTCACCCTGCAGCAGGTTTTTTCTTTCAAGGAGACAGCAGGGGGGAGACTCTTTGCAGGAGTTCTCATTAGCACTAATGGCTCTGATGGAGCAAGTTAAACAAAGCGCACCTGATGGCATGCGCGGTGCAGAAGTGCTACTCCGGGACCAGATGTGGAAGATGTTGTTGACAGAGTCCTCCGTAGAGAGCTCAAACAAGAGGCATGAGCTAAAGGAGTTCCTAAAGCACTGGCAAGAGCAGTTAAATCAGCTTACGGAGACGGTGGTCTCTTTACAGAACACTCAAAGTGTTTTCCGGCCTTCAGGGGGTAGCCCGGTGATTTCTCGCCGGTGTCAGCAGCCAGGGCACTTTGCTAAGGAGTGCACTGGGGGGCAGGCTTTGCACCGCACCAGAAAAACCTCTGATGTAGTCCCCCCTTGTGCGGCAGGTGATCATCATCCCCCTCTCTGTGACTCTGCAGAGCCACAGTTATGGTGGGGAGTTCACTGGCTCTCCAAACGATAGGATTGGCAGGTTAATATCATCTTGTCCAAAGATTGATGTTGTGATTGGTGGGGTAACTGTCCCCTGTCTGGTGGATGCTGGTTCCATGGTTTCCACCTTCACCGAGGGTTTCTTTTTGGCGCATTTTGCCCCTTGGGGACAGGAACGCCTCCAGTCGTATATATGTATACTGGTTATTTAGAGCTCAGTGTACTCCTGTGTGGCAAGGAAATGCCCTCTTGTGGGATCCTCATAGTTAAGGACCCTCCTGATACCAAGCCCTCTGTCCCTGGTATCTTAGGAATGAATGTAATCCATTGCTGTTATCAAGAGCTGTTTGGGGCTTTTGGTGGCTCCTTGTTTAATTCGCCTTATGTGTCACAGGCAGCGAGACCAGTTCTGGAGGCCCTACATCAGTATCACCAGTCTGCATCCCAAGCACCAGAGGACATGGTTGGTACCGTCAAGGTACGAGGCCTGCGGGGCATGCGGATACCTGGTGGCATCATGCAGCTGGTGGCAACCACATGTTCTCAGCAATTGTCAGGTCAGGCTGTGCTTTTAGAGCCTCCTGATTCCGGGTTGCCGGCTGGGCTGCTGGCCTCTCCATGTTTGATCCAGATGATCTCGCATGACATACCCCTGCTTGATGACGTACCCGTCCGGCAGAGGTACAGGCGAATTCCTCCTTCTGATAATGAGGCTGTCAGGACCCATATCAACCAGTTATTGGAGGCCCAGGTAATTAGGGAGAGCAGCAGTCCTTATGCCTCTCCCATTGTCCTGGTCCGCAAGAAGGATGGAAGCCTGCGTCTGTGTGTTGATTATCGCTGCTGAATAGCAAAACGAGGAATTATGCTTTCCCCCTACCTCACATCGAGGAAATTCTGGTTTTCTACCATTGATTTGGCCAGCGGGTCCAACCAGGTGCCAGTTTCTGAGCAGGATAAGCCTAAGACCGCTTTCTGTACACCATTCGGCTTGTTCGAGTGGAATCATATATCATTTGGGCTGTGCAACGCTCCTGGTACCTTCCAGCGCCTGATGCAGAGGATGTTGGGGGATCAGCGGTGCCATTGTGTTCTCCTCGTTGGTCTCTCTGTATTTACAATGGTTAGAGGTGGTACTTGCACAGCTGCAGCAAGAGGGACTCAAGGCCAAGCTGGAAAAGTGTGCCTTCTTCCAGCAGAAGGTCTGCTATCTGGCCCATGTCATCTCCCGTGAAGGGGTTTCAATCGATCTGGCCAAGGTTGATGCAGTAGCCAAGTGGTGACGTCCTTGTTCTGTGTCAGAGCTGAGGTCATTCCTGGGCTTCGCCAGTTAGTACCAATGCTTTATGGAGGGATTCCCCATGTTGGCGTCTCTCTCACATCAAGTAGTGGGTAAATTGGCTGGCACAAAGTCAAAGAAGGGCTTGGGACATGCTTTAAGTGATGCCTGGACACCTCAGTGTGAGGGGAGCTTTAAGGCTTTGAAAGCAAAGCTGACAACAACCCACTCAGATATCTCTCTTCGGCCAAGCTAGGTGCCACTGAGGAGATGTGGGCATCCCAGCTGGCGGCCTTTGACTTTGAGATCAAATATCAGTCGAGCCACAGCAATAGGAATGCTGATGCTCTCTCCCGACAGTATGAGACAAGCTCCAGCTTGGCCGAGGGTGTGTTGCCTGGGATTTCCGTTTCAATTCTGCTTCAGCAGGCTCCGCGTCCAGTGGTGTTGCCCTCAGCTACTCAGCTAGAAATTGGGGCCTTCCCGTCTCATTCCCCTGGGGATATTCGTGCCCTGCAGGAGGCTGACCCACTCCTGAAAGACTTCCTAGTATATTGGAGAAGGCAGTCCCTGCCCTCTCCGATGGAAAGGAGCCAGGTCTTTAGGTTAATATTGGTTCTGCTGCGTCAGCGGGACCGGCTAGTGGAGAAGGATGGCATCCTCTAGCGCCAGACTTTACGTCACAGGGGGGTGAGGAAGCTCCCCAACTTGTCCTCCCAGAAGTTCTGAAGCCTGAGACCTTGAGACTACTGCACCAGGACCATGGGCACCAGGGTATTGAGCGTACCACTGAACTGGTCAGGCAGCATTGCTGCATGGATCACCTGTTGGCGTCTAGGCCAAATGAAATTTTGGCTATGGACTTCATGGTGTTGGAACCTTACCATAGTGGTGTTGAAAACGTCTTGGTCATGACCGACATTTTCAGCAAATACACGGTTGCGGTCCCTACCCGGGACCAGCGGGCCTGTGGCCCAGGCCTTGTTAACAGAGTGTTTTTTTAAAGTTTGGCATTCCTAGCTGCCTCCACTCTGACCAGGGTAGAAACTTCAAGAGGTTGGTGATGCAACAGCTGTGCAAGTTGTATCAGGTAGCCAAGTACCATACAACCCCATACCAGCCAGCGGGTAATGGGCAGTGCGAACAGTTCAACCGAACCCTCCATAATCTCTTACGGATCCTGCCATCTTCCTGGAAGCGTGACTGGGTTGTGTGATACATTCATAAGTTACCACGTCATATAGAATCTGGACCTGTCGATAATGCTCTGCTTGCCATATTCAGGCCATGGTGTTAGATTTTTTTTTCCATCCATTGGGATGACAATGTGAAAAAAAGGGGGTGGTGGTGGTGGTGGGGTGGTGGGGTTGGGGGGGGGTGGGGGGGGGCGGTAGATGTAGCCAAATGGGCTACTTTCCTCTCTCTCTCTTCCTTTCTCTTGCTCCCCTCTCTCTCTTCCGCGCTCGCCCTTCACTGGTACGTGACTGGGTTAATTGGGAACCCACCTGCACATTGATTGTAGGGCGGCGCTGGTCCGTATGAAGGGAAGACGGTTTTCCTTCTGGTTTATTCCTCCCACTTCACTGATGAACCAGGAGGATAATAACTGACATAAAACCCAGGATAAAGAGTTTGAGTGAATGTGGTGTTGAAGGTGTGGAGGTGGATCAGAGTGTCAGAGGAGACTCTGTAGAAGGACAGAGTGCCAGCAGGACAGTCCACATACACTGCTGCTCTGTTATAGACAGAGTTGGAGGAGGAGGAGGAGGAGGAGGAGGAGATGGATGTTTTATTCTTATTGTGCCTGACACAATGAGGACGTTCATCAGAGCAGTAGAGACTCCAGGACTGATCATTCCATCCAAATACACAGTCATCACTGTCTCCTTTCCTTCTGATTTTTCTGTAACTCACTGAGATGAAAACATTTCCTCTCCACTCGACCTCCCAATAACAGCGACCAGTCAGACCATTTCTACACAGCAGCTGAGGATAAACATCAAATCTCTCTGGATGATCAGGATATGACTGAACCTCCTCCACACATGTCACCTCCCTGTTGTTGTCAGACAGTTTGAGGTCTCTGTGTACTGTGTTTGTGTTGATTGTGAGTTGACAGGAATCTGATGGAGAGAACAAACACAATCCAGCTGAAGTTATTGATCCATCATCTGTTCATTGATTGACACTTTGATGATGACTCCTGACATCAGAGATGTGAATGAGTGATGTGACAGTTTGAAGATGGTTGAATGTGTGCTGGTTTGTTTTCATGAATCCCATTAAAAACACACTTACACTGGTGTGCAGCTATGGAGTAGACGTGTTTTCTGAGCTCTCCGTGCCATCTCACTCATAAAGTTGCACTTTAGGGTTATTTCTAGCTGGGTAGTTTTAAAATTTGTTTCGTGGACTGCCGGAGTCGATCTTTTGTCAACATGCCGAAGAAAGATGAGAGCCAGAGGGATACGTCCAAGGAGAGCCAGTCGGCGGCCGGTAATGATGCCATATTAGCGGCTATTGCTAAGCATGGAGCTGAACTTTCGAAAATAACCTCGCTTGTGGACGGGTTAAAGAAGTCGGTTGAGGGCCGTCTCGATGCAATTGATGCAACGCTAACTTCTCTCCAGAAGAAATATCATGAGTCTGAGCGCCGGTTTGAAGACCTTGATAAAGCTATGTCCGCTAATGATAGCCGATTAGCAACGCTTGAAGCATCGTGCAAAGAGCTACAGGTGACTAACACTCTCCTCAAAGCCAAAGTCAACGATCTGGAGGGGCGCTCTCGCCGACTCAACGTGAGGATTGTGGGAGTTAAGGAAGGGGATGAGAAAGGCAACCCAACCGACTTTGTTGCTAAGCTACTTCCAGAGCTTTTGGGTCATGAGAACTTCAGCAGGCCGATAAAAATAGACCGAGCCCACCGTAGTCTGAGACCGAAGCCACAGCCCAATGAACGGCCACGTGTCATCATTACTAAAGTCCACAATGACCGGGATGTGTTTGACATATTACGACTCAGCAGGCAACGGTCTCCTCCGCTCTACCACGGTGACAGAGTCTCCATTTTCCCTGACTACACGGCGGAGGTCTCGGCGCAGCAGCAGGCCTTTGCTGGTGTAAGGAAGCGGCTGACCGACGCCGGTGCTAAGTGCTCTCTTCGCTTTCCCGCAAAGCTCCAAGTCGACTATAACAACACATCGAAGACTTTTATGTCGCCGGAGGAAGCTGCACGGTTTGCTGACTCCTTAGGCCCTGCAAATGAATAATAATTCATAAGTGACTTGCTAATTTCTAAATACTTTGCGCATTTTTTGTTGTAATGTTCTCTACCCAGCTATGTTGAATGTTTTGATCCAACATCCTTGTCCTCAGTTGATTAATGCACAATATAAAGGTTTGTTGGTGCGCATACTGTGATTTACATATTGTAGAGTACATGTCTTTCCCGCACTGAAACGGTGTATAGTGCCTATTCTGCCTATTGGGTTCCGCTTCTACAGTATTTGTGTTACGTTGCGATTTTGGGAATATGTTTCTGTATGCTCCGTCTCATTTCTGCATATTTGCAGTTTTGTTGCACTGGTTAAAAAGTTTTGTATCCATCTAGATGTTTGGGTTGGATCTTTTGTATTTTGTGCACAATTTTGTTTTTCTATGTTTGTTAAATAGATTATATGTGGGGCGCCACGGTTTTTTGGAGTATTAGCGTTCAGTCAGGCTGGCCCTGGTTCCCGGCTGCCTCCCTGTTGGATATTGGGGGTGTTCTGCTTTCTTCTTTTTGCGGTGGGGGGGGGGGGGGGGGGGGGGGGGGGGGGAGTGTCTACATGTTTCTAATTATGTGTCATTTTCTTTTTTTTGATGTAAGCGCCAGCTCTTTATTTGCCAAATGTCAAAGCCTTCATTTTGTCCTTCCACACTGTCGTAAGTCATCTACTCACTTAATCTGGGGATGAGCCACATAACTTTTACGACCTGGAATTGTCGGGGTATGGGCAAAGCTCTTAAACGTGGTAAGGTATTTTCACATTTAAAATCTTTGTCTTCTGATATAATTTTTTTACAGGAGACCCATATCCATCCTTCAGAGCAGAGGCGATTAAGATCGGTATGGGTGTCACAGGTGTACCAGTCCACCTTTTCTTCCAGGGCGAGAGGGGTTGCCATTCTTGTTCGCAGAACTATTCCTTTTATATTCAAAAATCAGACATGTGATCCAGGTGGGAGGTTCATACTTGTCACAGGTACGGTCAACTCCATCCCCGTAGTCCTCTTGAACATTTATGCCCCTAATTTTGATAATCCTGACTTCTTTAGTAAAATATTCAATCTTGTTTCACAATAAAATGACCATAATATCATTATCGGTGGTGATTTTAATTGTTATTTCGATCCATTGTTGGATAGGTCCTCTGCTTCCCTGGCCCCAACTTTGAGAGCTGTTTCTGTGCTCAATACTCTTACTAAATCTTTGGACTTGGTTGACATTTGGAGGCATCAACATCCGTTAGAAAAGCAATACTCTTTCTTCTCCCCTGTCCATGGCAGTTTCAGTAGAATTGACTATTTTCTTATTGATTCCAGGCTTATTTCGACAGTGGTTAGTTCCACTTATCATAGTATTTTAGTTTCGGACCACGCACCTCTCTCAACGGTAATTGACTTTAACCTCTATACCTCCCAATACAATTGGAAATTCAACTCCTCTCTATATCTAAATGACTCTTACGGATTATTTATCTACTAAAATTATAGAATTTTTACAATTCAATGATAACGGTGCAGTTTCAGACTCAGTTCTGTGGGAGTCCGTTAAAGTCGTTATTAGAGGTCATATTATTGCTTATCAAGCTTCTCAGAAAAGGGACAAACTCAGGTTGCGTGCTAATATTGAGGCAGAACTGGCTGTGTTGGAGGAGAAGTATCGCGATACTGGGGCTGCTGACACACTTAATACCATTCTAAAATTGAGATATGACTACAACCACATGTTGGGGGAGCAGGTCATGAATTGTATTCGCAGATTAAAACAGAAGCATTTTGAGCTCGGTGAAAAGGCTGACAAGGTGCTTTCCAGACAGCTAAAGGGCATTCAAGCTGATAGGGCGATACACAGAATTCTCTCTTCAACTGGCCAGTTGCTGTCTGATCACAAACAGATAAATGACAGATTTCGTAGTTTTTATAGTCAGTTATATACATCTGGTACCACTGCCACAGTTACTGAAATCACTAATTTTCTTAATGCTTTAGACATCCCGACTCTTTCTGATGTTGCACGGGGCTCACTCGATGCAGACTTTACGCTGGAGGAAATTAGAATTGCAATTTGCTCCTTTCCTAACGGTAAAGCTTGTGGCCCGGACGGTTTTGGGATTGAGTTTTATAAGACACATATTGACGTTATTGCTCCCCTGCTACTCCGGATGGTAAATTGCTCAGTGGTAAACGGCTCATTCCCTCATTCTTTCTACGATGCCCATATTTGTCTCCTCCTGAAAAAAGACAGAGACGAAACTAACGTTTCATCCTATCGTCCCCTGAGTCTTCTCAACTCAGACCAAAAAATAATCGCTAAAGTCCTAACCAACCGGTTAAATAAGCATATAGGCTCTTTAATTCATCCTGATCAATCGGGTTTTATCCCCAATAGATTTTCTTTCTCAAATACTAGATGTCTCTTAGATGCAATGTACTCAACGACACTGCCCAATTTTGCGGTGATTTCACTTGATGCCCAGCAGGCTTTTGATCAGGTGGAATGGACTTATTTGTTTGCCACTCTTGACAAATTTGGTTTTGGGTCGAAATTTTTGAATATGGTTAAGTTGCTGTACGCTTGCCCTCGTTCCTCGGTCCTTACCAACCATGAGAGGTCGCTCCCGTTCCTCTTACACCGTGGGACCAGGCAGGGTTGTTGCCTCTCTCCAACGCTTTTTGCTTTAGCTCTTGAGCCGCTGGCCATTGCCATCAGAGCCGATTCCCATATCTCTGGTATAAATTGTGGTACGTCAGAGTACACCATCGGTCTGTATGCAGATGATATCATATTGGCTCTTTCAGATTTAAAGATCTCCCTTCCTCCTCTTCTTAAACTGATTGACAGCTTTGGCCACCTATCAGGGTTCACCATTAATTGGAAGAAGTCTGTTCTTATGCCGCTGTCGTCTGGTCTGGGCCGTGATTTCCTGTCTAGTTTACCCTTTAAGGTCTCCCAGGATTATTTTTCATACCTGGGTATTAACATCCCTAGGAACTCAAAACTCCTCTTCAGGCTTAATTATTCGGTTCTAATTGATGAGCTCAAGTGTATGATAGATAAATGGAAACTTCTCCCACTTTCAATGATTGGCCGTATCAATATAATCAAAATGGTTGTGCTCCCTAAATTCACGTACCTATTCCAGAACGTTCCTATTTTTCTCAGGTCCTCCTTTTTCAAAGCATTGGATGCCATTATCATGCCTTTTGTTTGGGCCTACAAGCCCCCCTGCATCTCGAAGTCTCACTTGCAAAAGCCCACAGACGAGGATGGTCTGGGCCTTCCAGTTTTCAAACATTATTACTGGGCCTGTAATGCCAGAGCCTGGGTCTTTTGGAATATGCCTATAGTTGGTGATGCTTTGGGATGCGGGTCCAGCCCCAAATGGCTCGAAATGGAGCTTAGCACCGCTATCGAGCACACTGGAGCATCCTTACCAGCTATTTTATTTTCAAAATCGGTTATTACTAGTACATGTGATGACTTTATTTTTTGCAACTCCGTAAAAATATTGAACCAAATTAAGAGAATCTTGAACCTCCCGGAATTGTCAACCTTTGCCCCAATCTGCCGTAATCCTAGTTTTAAGCCTAGTACAATGGATGCTGCTTTCAAACAATGGCCTGTTAAAGGGTTAACTGCTATAAAAGATCTTTATATTGACAATCATTTTGCATCTTTTGCTCAACTTCAGACAAAGTACAATCTCCCTACAAGTCATTTCTTTCGGTACTTACAAATTAGGAATTATGTCAAGCAAGCATTCTCGAATTTAGATACTATCCCCATACAGCATGTCTTTTACAATATAATGAACGAACCTCCCACCTCAAAACACTTAATCTCTCGGCTTGTTAACCTTTTTTCTTCGGCAACCTCCTCTTGCCATATTAAAGAGGCTTGGACAAGGGACACTGGTTTGGATATCTCTGACGATTTATGGGCTGAAGCGTTAAGCCGGATAAAACTGTGCTCTGTTAATGCCCGGCTTCAGTTAATTCAATTTAAGGTAGTCCATAGATTGCACTATTCCAAAACCAAATTGAACAAGATTTTTCCTAACGTTTCCCCCAAATGTGATAAATGTAGACTTGTGGACGGTACTCTTGGCCATCTTTTTTGGTCCTGTTCTAAGCTTACTGCCTTCTGGACTAGCATTTTTAGTTTTTATAGCACTGTTTACAATAGGCAACTGTATCCTGTCTTATGGTGATCCTGGGCTGCTCCAGCAACTCTTTGGCACTTCCTTTTGCTGTGCAACAGGCCCTTATGTTTGGTATGGTAATTGCCAAACGTTGCCAAACGTCTGATTTTGGGTGAGTGGAAATCTGCCTCCCTCCCTGCTTCAAGAGGTGGCTCGAGGAGATGGTCTCCTGTTTATACCTGGAGGAAATTCGGTTTTCTACGTCTGACTCCATGGAGAAGTTCAAGAAGATATGGGGGCCCTTTATAGACCACATTAAGAAGGACAGTCCACGCCCTGGGTCCTGACCATGTTGTTTTAACTGTTATCATTCTGAGCTGTTGCCCATAGCTGTTGTGCAACGGCGCCTCCTAATGATCTCTGGATTCAAACTTCAGTGTGGATTGGACTCACTGGATTCTGAGTTGTTTGACATGTATACCATTTGCTTTTTTCTTCTCTGCTGTTCCTAACACGTGCTGGCCGTGTTTGTTTTGTTTTGTTGGGTTTTTTTGTTGTTTTTTTTTTTGTTTGTTTGTTTTTTGTCCTTATTGTCTGTGTTCCTCTGTAAACAAAATTTTGAAACTTGCATAAATAAATATGTTAAAAACACACTTACACTTCCTCAGACCTGGTCTCAACCATCGGACTCCAGCAGGCTCCACCCTGAAAGGAGGAGGGGGGTCAGAGCAGCACAGTCTCTTTCAGCATGCACACATGGACATTACATGGCTCTCATACACATACTGTTGGACACTGATAAAGGAACAATCCAACATTTTCACAAATACACACTTCAATCCACATGTGGATCACTTGGACTTATCCTGGATCTGTCAGTACACCAATGTATTGAATGAAATATCATCATCATCATCATCATCGTTTATTTGTATAGCCCTTTAAGAACACACAAGGCAGTCATAGTGCTGAACAACACAGATTAAAACAACTACCAATTTACGATACGATAAAAATACGATAAAATCATTACATACAATAAAATAAATAAGAAGGTGTCAGTTTCCTACAGAGTTAAAAGCCAGGGAATAAAAATAGGTTTTCAATCTGGACTTAAAGACCTGCACTGATGACGCTAGTCTAATTTGAAGGGGAAGGTTATTCCAGAGCATCGGAGCCACAATTGAAAAAGCTCGGTCTCCTCTGCATTTCAGCCGCGACTTAGGAACCGACAGCAACAGCTGCTCAGCTGAATGGAGTGAGCGAGGAGGAACATGTGGTTTCAGCAAATCAGATAAGTAGACAGGAGCCAGACCATTTAAAGATTTAAAAACCAATAAAAGGACTTTAAAACGAACCCTAAATTCAATGGGAAGCCAATGCAAGGAAGCCAGAACCGGAGTGATGTGATCGAATTTCCTACTACCGGTTAAAAATCGTGCCGCCGCATTTTGCACTAACTGCAGGCGTGACAAGGTGCCCGACCCGGCCCCTATTAAAAGGGAATTACAATAGTCCAGACGTGAGGTGATAAAAGCATGAATAAGAGTTTCCAAATTGGGTTTGGAAAGGAAAGGCTTAACCTTCGACAGGCATCTGAGGTGATAAAAAGCAGATTTTACCACCCCATTTACATGACCTTCAAAAGTAAGCGCGGAATCAAGTTTAACACCAAGATTAGTGATTGAACTTTTCAGATAAGAGGTCAAATCACCAAAATCAACATCTGGGGTATCAGTAGAGCGATGCGGGCCATATAAAATTGCTTCCGTTTTGCGACCATTAAAATTCAAAAAATTATTTGCCATCCATAATTTAATATCACTAAGACAGTCAAGCAATGATTGACATGGGGAGGTATCCAAATGACTAAAAGGTAAATAAAGCTGACAGTCATCAGCATACAAATGAAATGACACTCCATGTTTACGAAAAATCGCACCAAGGGGAAGTAAGTACAGCGAGAAAAATAATGGCCCAAGGATAGATCCCTGGGGCACACCCCAAAGCAGAGGGGCCACAGAGGAAGTGGCCAGTCCCAGTTTGACACAAAAACTCCTTTCGGAAAGATATGATTTTACCCATGACAATGCCAAATCAGAAATTCCCACACAGTGATGTAAGCGGGAGATCAGCAGGTCGTGGTCCACTGTGTCAAATGCAGCAGTCATGTCCAATAACACAACCACAGCATATTTACCACGATCAGTCGCAACAAGAATGTCATTCATAACTTTAACAAGAGCTGTCTCCGTACTGTGGAAGGGCTTAAAACCAGATTGGAAGATTTCAGACAGTTGCGAGTCGTTCAAATAATCCAACAGCTGGGTATGTACAATCCTCTCCAAGATCTTGCTTAAAAAAGGAAGCTTGGAGATAGGTCTAAAGTTTGACATAGTAGAACTATCAAGGCCAGGTTTCTTAAGTAAGGGGTGTATGACTGCATGTTTAAACCCACTAGGAACTTGACCGGTTAACAGACTAGTATTGATAATTTTCAGGATATAAGGTCCAATGATGGAAAATACTTTTTGGAGAAAGCGGGGAGTAACAACATCATTCGGGGAGCCACAGGGCTTAGCATGTAGTACCAACTCCTCTAAATCACGCAGTGAAATCGGTGCAAAAGCAGGAAATAGGCTTGAGCAAGGCGCATGCATGGCCGGATCAACAATAGGTGGGATCAGAGGCCTCAGGCTAGCAATCTTGTCCACAAAAAAGGTAATAAACTTATTGCACATAGCCTCAGAGGACGGCAAAAGGTCGTTACCCTCCAAGTTAAGTACAGAATTTATCGTACTGTATAAAACACGAGGGTTATGAGAGTTGGCCGAAATAAGTTGAGAAAAGTAGGAGTGTTTATCGGCCTTAACTGCCCTCTGATAAGTTTTCCAACTAATCTTTAAGGCTTCCAGGGACACATGCAATCTATCTTTTTTCCACTGTCTTTCACATTTCCTACATTGTCTTCTAATAGCTCGGGTACGATCTGTTAACAATGGACTAGTCTTAGATTTACATTTTCTTAGTTTCAAAGGGGCAACAATATCAAGCACAGATTTACAAGCAAAGTCAAAATATAAAAGTAGATCATCTGCAGTGGGCAACTCAGGGGCATAAGACATTAATTTGTCAAACAGTATAGAAAACCGTTCGGCAGAATCAGAGCCAAAGGCACGATAACATCGAACAGGTGCAGCCTGGTTTGCAAAAGCGTTAGAAGGAGCAATATCAAATAAGATCAGCATGTGATCAGAGAATACTGCATCTTCAACACGTACATTGCAAACAGATAAACCATAAGATAAAACTAAGTCCAGTGTGTGACCACGTTCTTGAGTGGCACCACTAACAGATTGGACAAAATTAAAAGAGTTCACTAAGGCAAGGAAGTCCTTGGCCAGGGGCTTCCCCGGACAGCAAACGTGTATGTTAAAATCACCAAGCAGGAGGATCTGGTGATGCACAATCAGCAAGAAACTCTGAGAACTCTGATAAAAACACCTTGTTATATTTCGGCGGGCGATAAACATATGACTGATTCAAACTGTGCCATTCGTTATCTTTATATCCTCTTCTGTTTAGCTGGAAAGGACACCTCCCTGCCTTTGCTACCAGCTGGTTTTCTCCCCTTGGAAACACACACATTTAACATGGCTGACACTCTATTAGGTGCACAATGGCCACTATCTCAGGTACAGTACACCTGAGGCCAGAGGTGGAAGTACTTCAGTAGAATTTTCATGTATTTGTACTTTATTTATTTTTGTTTAGATGCAAAGTCACCCTCTACAATGTAGCAACAGGAAGTAGAAATATATTTTTATTTTCATTCTATTTCTTCTCATTCAAGCTGAGTACAGTTGAAAAAAATGAGACTCAAGTTTGTATTTCCATCTACTGATATTTGATTATTATATTAACATAGCACAAGCTTTGAACAAAAATATGAGGTAGAAACAAGGTACTTTTACTTTCTTACTTTGAGTACATTTCAGAGCCTGTACTTTTTGACTTTAACTTGAGTAAAGAAGTTTAACTTTTACTGCAGCATTGTTAACACTAGTATCTGTACTTCTACTTAAGTACAGTCTGTACTTTTGCCAACTCTGCCTAATAAAGTGGCAGTCATGAGCCATTTCCCTTCAGCTTTTTTAGCCGACCTGTTTACCTCCAACATTTTTTTAGCTTCAGCGAGCCACAGACTGTCCGGCAGTAGCAACAAATCCACCACAACTTCTTCAGAAATGACATCGTCTAGTTTCAATTCAATTCAATTCAATTTTATTTATATAGCGCCAAATCACAACAAAAGTTGCCTCAAGGCACTTTATATTGTACAGTAGATCGCACAATAATAAATATAGAGAAAACCCCAACAATCATATGACCCACTATGAGCAAGCACTTTGGCGACAGTGGGAAGGAAAAACTCCCTTTTAACAGGAAGAAACCTCCGGCAGAACCAGGCTCAGGGAGGGGCGGGGCCATCTGCTGCGACCGGTTGGGGTGAAAGAAGGAAGACAGGATAAAGACATGCTGTGGAAGAGAGACAGAGATTAATAACAGATACGATTCAATGCAGAGAGGTCTATTAACACATAGTGAGTGAGAAAGGTGACTGGAAAGGAAAAACGGGGAATCCCCGGCAGCCTACGTCTATTGCAGCATAACTAAGGGAGGATTCAGGGTCACCTGGTCCAGCCCTAACTATATGCTTTAGCAAAAAGGAAAGTTTTAAGCCTAATCTTGAAAGTAGAGATAGTGTCTGTCTCCCGAATCCAAACTGGAAGCTGGTTCCACAGAAGAGGGGCCTGAAAACTGAAGGCTCTCCCTCCCATTCTACTTTTAAATACTCTAGGAACAACAAGTAGGCCTGCAGAGCGAGAGCGAAGTGCTCTAATAGGGTGATATGGTACTGCAAGGTCATTAAGATAAGATGGGGCCTGATTATTTAAGACCTTGTATGTGAGGAGCAGGATTTTGAATTCAATTCTGGATTTAACAGGAAGCCAATGAAGGGAAGCCAAAACAGGAGAAATCTGCTCTCTCTTTCTAGTCCCTGTCAGGACTCTTGCTGCAGCATTTTGGATTAGCTGAAGGCTTTTCAGGGAGTTTTTAGGACATCCTGATAATAATGAATTACAGTAGTCCAGCCTGGAAGTAATGAATGCATGAACTAGTTTTTCAGCATCACTCTGAGACAGGATATTTCTAATTTTAGAGATATTGCGCAAATGGAAGAAAGCAGTCCTACATATTTGTTTAATATGTGCGTTGAAGGACATGTCCTGGTCAAAAATGACTCCAAGGTTCCTCACAGCATTACTGGAGGCCAAGGTAATGCCATCCAGAGTAAGAATCTGCTTAGATACCATATTTCTAAGATTTTCAGGGCCGAGTACAATAACCTCAGTTTTATCTGAATTAAGAAGCAGAAAGTTAGCGGCCATCCAGGTCTTTATGTCTTTAAGACATTCCTGCAGTTTAACTAATTGGTCTGTGATACCTGGCTTCATGGATAGATAGAGCTGCGTGTCATCTGCATAGCAGTGAAAATTTATGCTATGTCTTCTAATGATGCTGCCTAAGGGAAGCATGTATAATGTAAATAGAATTGGTCCTAGCACTGAACTCTGTGGAACTCCATAATTGACCTTAGTGTGTGAAGAGGACTCTCCATTTACATGTACAAATTGGAGTCTATTAGATAGATATGATACAAACCACTGCAGTGCAGTACCTGTAATACCTACAGCATGTTCTAATCGCGCAGAGAGGAGTCCACTGTCAGAGGCCATAAGAAGATCATTTGTAACCTTCACTAAAGCTGTTTCTGTGCTGTGATGAGCTCTGAAACCTGACTGAAACTCTTCAAATAAGCCATTCCTCTGCAGATGATCTGTTAGCTGTTTGACAACTACTCTTTCAAGGATTTTTGATATGAAAGGAAGGTTGGAGATTGGCCTATAATTAGCTAAGACAGCTGGGTCTAGAGATGCTTTTTAAGTAAAGGTTTAACTACAGCCAGCTTGAAGGCCTGTGGTACATAGCCGATTATTAGAGATAGGTTGATCATATTTAAGATTGAAGAATTAATTAATGGCAGGACTTCTTTGAGCAGTTTTGTAGGAATAGGGTCTAAAAGACACGTTGATGGTTTGGAGGAATTAATTATTGAAGTTAACTCAGAAAGATCAATTGGAGAAAAAGAGTCTAACTTAACATCGATGGTACTAAAACTAGCTGTAGATAATATTACATCTGTGGGATGATTATTGGTAATTTTTTCTCTAATGATAAAAATTTTATTTGTGAAGAAGTTCATGAAGTCATTACTAGTTAACGTTAAAGGGATGGTTGGCTCAGTAGAGCTCTGACTGTTTGTCAGCCTGGCTACAGTGCTGAAGAGAAACCTGGGGTTGTTCTTATTTTCTTCAATCAGTGACAAATAGTAAGATGTTCTGGCTTTGCGGAGGGCTTTCTTATAAAGAAGCAAACTATTTCTCCAGGCTAAATGATGATCTTCTAAATTTGTGACACGCCATTTCCTCTCCAGCTTACGAGTTATCTGCTTTAGGCTACGTGTTTGAGAATTATACCACGGAGTCAGGTACTTCGGATTTGAGGCCTTAGTTTTCACAGGAGCTACAGTATCCAGAGTCGTACGTAGTGAGGAGGTAAAATTTTTAACAAGATAATCGACCTCTGTTGGAGTAGCGTTCAGATAGCTGCTCTGCTCTATGTTGGTACAGGGCATTGAAGGTGATAACAGTGGGTGGATTATATTCTTAAACTTAGTTACAGCACTTTCAGAAAGACATCTACTTTGATAAAGTCTACTCTCCACTGCTGTGTAATCAATTATTGTAAATGTAAATGTTATCAGGAAATGATCAGACAGCAGAGGGTTTTCAGGAAACACTGTTAAATGTTCAGTTTCTATGCCATATGTTAAAACAAGATCTAGAGTGTGATTAAAGTGGTGGGTGGGTTCTTTTACATTTTGAGAGAAACCAATTGAGTCTAATAACAGATTAAATGCCATGTTGAGGCTGTCATTTTTAGCATCTACATGGATGTTAAAATCACCCACAATAATTATTTTATCTGAGCTGAGCACTAAATCAGATAAAAAGTCTGAGAAATCAGAGAGAAACTCTGTGTAAGGCCCAGGTGGACGATAGATGATAACAAGTAAGACTGGTTTCTGAGTTTTACAGCTGGGGTGGACGAGGCTAAGCATCAGGCTTTCAAATGAATTAAAAGTCTGTCTTGGTCTTTGGTTGATTAATAGACTGGTGTGAAAAATTGCTGCCACACCGCCCCCTCGGCCTGTGCTTCGAGGTTTCTGATAGTTAGAATGACTCGGGGGTGTTGATTCATTTAAACTAACATAATCATCCTGCTGCAACCAGGTTTCTGTAAGGCAGAGTAAATCGATTTGTTGATCAATTATTAAGTCATGTACTAACAGAGACTTGGAGGAGAGAGACCTAATATTTAATAATCCACATTTCACTGTTTTACTCTTTGGTTCAGATGTGGATACTGTATTGTTCTTTCTTTGTGATTTTTTATGTTTAAGTTGTTTATTGCTGGTTTTTAGTTTGTTTTTTGTCTGTTTGGGAGCTGACACAGTCTCTATGGAGATGGCTTTTTGGGGGGGTAGCAGGAGGAGAGAAGCTGCAGAGAGGCGTGTAAGACTGCAACTCTGTTTCCTGGTCCCAACTCTGGATAGTCATATTTTGGGGGGTTTAATAAATTCATCCATATTTCTAGAAATGAGAAAAATGTATCTCTATGATCTTACTCCATGGCCACGTTCATACATGTGAAAGTCTCCATCCTGTGTCCTTCACTTATCTTTATCCCAGGTGTGAATTGTGCACAAATGTAGGACTTAAAAGAAGGACGTGTAGTTTCATTGAGTTATTTTATTTCCATACAGAACAGACTTGATGTTATCAGCACACAGAAATCCCATTAACTTGTGCATTAAAACATGTTAGTGGATTTCCAAAGGTAGATTCTGTTCATCTGGACGTAGCATTTTCAGTGGGAGAAACGTTTCATCACTCATCCAAGTCAGTCACTTGGATGAGTGATGAAACGTTTCTCCCACTGAAAACGCTACGTCCAGTTGAACAGAATCAACCTTTGGAGATTTACTTACCTGGATGACTGAGCATACATCAACATGTTAGTGGATTATCCACCAATAAATGAGGAGATTTTGAATGTGTTAACAGATGACAGATTAGGCTTGGGTATGTGATACTGTTAGCAAACACAGAATGTTAACCAGGAACAACTCATTAATTTCCATCATTTACCTAGTTGGCTAATAAAAACCACACCTCATCTCCTAATGCGTATACCTGTCCAAGTCTACACAGGTGTGCTTGACATGTTCTCCTCTAATAAACAACATTCTCCTCTCTTAACCCTTTAAAGCCGGTCAGAGCAGGCACGCTCCGTTTTGCATAACGCAAAACGGAGCGTAATAATAGCGCAATAATTTTTTTGCATATGAAACTGGAGGAGTTGTACTTACATCTTATGCCATCAGCTTGTCCTAGGTCACGGTTTCCTTCCACATATAGCTTTGCAAAAAATTGCATAAAAAGCGCTTGCAGGAACAAAAACATAATATTCCAGAAACCCACTTTGCCGATTAGCTGTTTGTAACACTTCCTACATTGAAATAGACGTCAGCGCGAACTATCGCATGTCCGCCATTACCTGCCCAAAACCGGAAGTGACGTCATTTTCGCAGAAAAGGTAGTTTTTTACTTGTAGGCCTTATACGCCTATACTGGTGTTTTTAAAAGTCATGTTTGATTCTATGCTTTTCTGAATGGTTTCTGGGATGCTTAGAACTCAAATTGCACTGCTTTAAATAGTTTATTTTGATGCACATGCTGTTTTCTTTGCAAATTTGCATTATAGATGTCATAATGTGGCTGTGTGCAGGCAGGATGAGGACCCAATCGCAAACTCACGGAGGCAGGAATGAACTCAAAAGTCACAGCTTTATTGCTGGAGAGCAAAACCATACAAACTAAACTGGGAAACCATAAACTAGTACACAGAGAAACACACGGCCATGAATGGGGGAGGACGCGACATGGAACTGAGGGAGACGCGGACATAAATACACAGTAGGATAACGAGGGACGCGGGAGAACACTGGGAACACAGGTGACATTGATAATCATAACAAGACAGGGCAGGAGCAAACACAACGTGACATACACTGACGAGAGACTATCAAAGTAAAACAGGAAGCACACAGAGACGCAGACCGGAGGGGGAGAGAGAACACGGGGAGAGCACAGACATAACGGGCTGGGAAGGCATGGAATAAAACACAAGGAGGAAAAACAAGGCATAAGAACTCACAGATACACTGAGTGAGACACAAGAGGTATAGACACGAGGGGAAATCTAAGAAATGACATCTTAACAGAACAACCTAGGGACCCTAAAACATAACATCAAATGACAACAATACAAGAAACACAAAATACTGGGTAGAAGTCCCAGGATCATTACAATAGGATTGTTTTTCGTTTTTTCTGCAGTATATAAAAATTGGTGTATCTGAAAAATAAAACTATCAAAACACTTAAAATAAATTTCCTGTGGTTGGAAACTATTTTTTCAACTTTTTTGTATTTAAAGTTTTGAGGGAGAAACCTCTTAAATTAGAAAAGTAGAAATATATGTAAAATATATGTAAAATATATGTAAAAAAACAAAAACGATTTTCAATTTTTTTGTAGTTTATTGCAATTTTTTGCAATTTATGGAGTTGCTATGGACTTAATGCATACAGATTATTAAAATTTGGGCTATAGCAGTTGTATTGATGTATAGCAACTTGAAATGCTCCCCAAAATGGCACTACAGCATGTAAAAATATAAAGTAAGCTCTGGCGGATTTGGTTCTATGGTAGGTCTTAAAGGGTTAAGGTCTGTAGTCTACATCCTATATCCAAAAACTGCTCCCACAATTTCTTTATTCCCCTGAGCTTTCCTTATCTCTGATTCTAAGGAGACTGCTGCACTAACGTCTCATCTAGGGAAAGTCATGGAGAGAATGGCAGTGGACAGACTGATGTATGTGACTGAAGACAGCTGCTGTTTTCACCTTTTCAGGAGGGGGAGGAACACCTATAACCTGTGGTCTTAGTGGGGTCTTTCCCTGGTTTCACAGTTGGAATTATTAGAGCTTCTTTCCAGCTTTCTGCTATATTCTATTGTAGAAGAGCAGCAGAGCATTCAGTCCTTCATTGTCTACCAGCTTCATCATGATGTAACAAACATTTATTATCAATATAGACTAAATCTATAGTCTCCATTTATCTGACTCTGAGACTCTGGAGAGTAACTCAGCTGAATACATTTTAATGTCACTTTCTAAATTTAGTTTGCAGAAATCAAACAAAACATGTATAACATCAAAATGATTGGTCCCAGCAGAAGACCCTGTGAAACTACATGACTAATGTTAATGTGTGAGAACATTTACTGTATTAATATATTAACTGTGTTCACTGTATTTCTACTGTGATCAACAGTTTTCAATACTGCAGTCAGGTCTAGCAGAACAAGCTTAGTGGGAAGTCCCCTGAAAAAGTCTCACTTGTGCCATTTCTGTATAAATTAGAGGTTTATTTCAACACTTCCAACAGCTGACCCATAAAAACTCCAAAACAATTTCTTTGTCAATCAATACAATTTTGATTTTTCTAATATAAGCACAAAAAACTTAATGATAAAACATATCTCTCAGAGACAAAGTTAGAAAGCAAGTGTCTCATTCAGGTCTGTATCTGTTTGGTCTCATAGACATGCAGTGCTCATATTTACTTTTTGTGTGTCACTCAGACCCTTCCTCAGGGGCAGAAATTTCATTTAAAGCTGCATTCACTGATAAAGGCTGCTAGCGCTCCAACCAGGAGGGTATACACATGATTCAGGGGGAAAAAAAATCAGATTCATATTTTTGGGCTGAGACTTGAACATATATGTTCTCTTGGGTGGTGTCAAAGTAGTAAAATACAGGACCTTTGGGTTAGATATAAGATGATTTGACAAATCATGTCTGTTTTATATGAGTAAGCCATTTATTGATGGGCTTCAGGCTTTAAATAGTTATCATCAGAAAAGACTGAATCCTGACCTGAGAATTCCCAGTGTACACTGTGGGCTCTCCACTGCAGTAAACACAAGCTTCAGTCCCGAACCCTGCAGGTTGTTGTTACCCAGGTCCAACTCTCTCAGACTAGAGGACTCGAAGCTCACCACTGAGGACAGCGTTTCACAGCTTCTGTCTGACAGGTTGCAGCCACTCAGTCTGAAAAAAAATATGACAAGCAAGACATGAAACACTTGTGTTTAAGTATATTCATGGTGTCACGAGGAGTCACTACATTTACCAATATTTCAACACTGTTTAAGGACATGCTGGAATTCTTCTTGAAGAGAGAAATGTGGCTGTTTACTGCAACTTGGACTGAATTCATTAAAATATACAAAAACAAAAAAGAAAAAATACATATACTCAGGCCCAATTTTATTTTATTTTTTTTAAAGTGAAATGGATTAAATTACCTCAGTCGATGAAAACAAATTATATAGCCTCATCTGACCTCAGTGTTTCGAGTTTGCAGTATGGACTCTTCATCCCAGCAGACAGAAGCTTCAAGCCTGAATCCTGCAGGTTGTTGTTACTCAGGTCCAGCTCTCTCAGAACAGAGGACTGGGAGCTCAGGACTGAGGAGAGAGCTTCACAGCTTCTGTCTGACAGGTTACAATCACTCAGTCTGAAATAATGCAGACAAGATCAACTAAACAACTCACAGCTTTATAAATGGCATACATTAACTCCGGACAACAAAAGTGAGGTGCTGGTAGATTTTGTTCCATTGGTTTATTACCAAATAACACACACATAAACTAATATTTGTAACTTTTTTAATTGTAGCATTTATGATGAAAAAAAGCATTAATCATAGATTTAAGGGGCCTGAATAAAACTACAATGCTTTTTTAAAAAAAATATGACTTCTTCTTCTAATTTCCAACTACTGATTTTTATTTTCCAACCTAACAGTTAAAAATAATTCTTTATCTCATACTGAATCCTGGTGCAGCTGCCCCTAAGTTTATTAAAATGAAGTGCTACTAAAGTTGCTGTTAGTGATATGTGATACCACTGATTTCCTTTCTGATCAAATACAAAGTAAAATTCAGGCTGGCATCAGCGATACTGCGCCAATACTGATGAAAACTATTCCTTGAGAATGAATATAAGACATCATAACAAAATATGATTATTTGTATGACATAAAAAAGCCTGAATTTTGAAATATTCAATTAACATTCAAAAATGAATGTGACTGAAAATAATATGGCTGAGAAACATTTTTTAGATATAAATGTTATTTTCTCTCTTTCCTATATAAAATATTTCGAGTTGTATTTTTATTGTTTTACTGCCAGTATGGTGTATATTTTAAAAATAGCTAGTCTATATAGTCAATTTTAAATGCTCTACAATTTGAACAAATGCAATTCTGTAGTTTTAAAGATGCAGGGAGTTCTCATCATTTAAACATAGACACAAAACCCCTAAGCCTAAGTCACGTTACTAAATTCAGCAACCGTGCTATACAACGCTGCCAGCTCCATATTTCTTCCCTCTATGCCTGGATAATACCTGCCTGCAGGACAAAAGGATTCAGCCTTAGCAGCACCTGTCCCTCTCCTCCTCTTCAGTTTATCTTATCAGAAAGTCATCAACATACTCTGAGTTAAGATTTACCTTTATATGTGTTTAACAAGGTTTCTACCCCTGCCACATTTCTCACAACTAGCATGTTTGGCAGTTTGTGGAGCTGAAATATCTTCACACAAGACTCACTTATGGTCAACACCTGAGTGAGATAGCACACGTGAGCTGCGAAGCATGTTTACAGCTGTATTTTGCATATTACTGTGACCGGTGGAAGAAGTAGTTCCTACTAATCATTTAGACAATAATTATACAGTTACTTTGAAATGTTTTCCTGTCAATAATAAACAAAAAAATATCCCAAATTACTCAAATATTCATATTTTAATCAATTCTACAACATAAATATCAATAAATATCAATGAACACAGCACGAGTAGCTGTCAGAAAATACCAAAAATAACATATTGTTTAATATTAATATTAATATTTTACTTCTGTGTTTGTTTTTGGTTTTTTTGTATTTAAATTTTTATTGAAAAGTGATTGGGCTGAACCTTGTTTCTTGAACAATCACTATGTAAAAGTGGAAAGAGTGAAGATAAATCCATTATTCAATTTCTTTGTGAACAAGTTCATTGTGTTTGATGTGGGTTGTTAGATCAAAACATTTTAAGCTCCTTAAGTGCTTCAAGGTTGTATCAAAAGTTTATTTAAGTTAAAATATTGTGGTCAAACATTCTCCTTTTTTCGTTTATACTTTCCAAATGTGTAAGTTTATGGTTTTAGGATATGGATCTGTGATGGAAGAAATCAGTGCCCGCCTGTGATCAACATGAACAAAGCTATATGTATCAGCATATATTTACTTACAGAGCTTTGTTGGAGGCTTTGACCACTGGCAGCAGCCTCAGAAGAGCCTCCTCTGAAGCAGAGTATTTCTTCAGGTCAAACACATCCAGATCTTCTTCTGATGACAGTAAGATGAAGACCAGAGCTGACCACTGAGCAGGAGACAGTTTATCTGTGGAGAGACTTCCTGATCTCAGGGACTGTTGGATCTCCTCCACTAGAGAACGATCATTCAGTTCATTCAGACAGTGGAACAGATTGATGCTTTTCTCTGCAGACAGATTCTCACTGAGCTTCTCCTTGATGTACTGGACTGTTTTCTTATTGGTCTGTGAGCTACTTCCTGTCTGTGTCAGCAGACCTCGTAGGAGAGTCTGATTGGTCTGCAGTGAAAGACCCAGGAGGAAGCGGAGGAACAAGTCCAGGTGTCCATTTGGACTCTGTAAGGCCTTGTTCACAGCACTCTGGTGGACAGATGGTTTAAACCACCAGGAGGTTGTTTGTTGTTGTTCCAGCAGATTAAGTCCAGAGTTGATGAAGGTCAGATGGACATGAAGAGCAGCCAGAAACTCCTGAACACTCAGATGGATGAAGCTGAACACCTTGTCCTGGTACAGTCCTCTCTCCTCTTTAAAGATCTGTGTGAACACTCCTGAGTACACTGAGGCTGCTCTGATATCGATGCCACACTCTGTCAGGTCTGATTCATAGAAGATCAGGTTTCCTTTCTGCAGCTGATCAAAAGCCAGTTTTCCCAGAGACTCCATCATCTTCCTGCTCTCTGGACTCCAGTGTGGATCTGTCTCAGCTCCTCCATCATACTTGACCTTCTTCACTTTGGCCTGAACCACCAGGAAGTGGATGTACATGTCAGTCAGGGTCTTGGGCAGCTGTCCTCCCTCTCTGGTTTCCAGCACATCCTCCAGAACTGTAGCAGTGATCCAGCAGAAGACTGGGATGTGGCACATGATGTGGAGGCTTCGTGATATCTTGATGTGGGAGATGATCCTGCTGGCCTGCTCCTCATCTCTGAATCTCTTCCTGAAGTACTCTTCCTTCTCTGGGTCAGTGAACCCTCTGACCTCTGTCACCATGCCAACACAGTCAGGAGGGATCTGATTGGCTGCTGCAGGTCGTGTGGTTATCCAGAGGCGAGCAGAGGGAAGCAGTTTCCCCCTGATGAGGTTTATCAGCAGCACATCCACTGAGGTGGACTTTCTAGGGTCAGTTAGGATTGTAGTTTTGTGGAAGTCCAGAGGAAGTCGACACTCATCCAGACCATCAAAGATGAACACAACCTGGAAGTCTTCAAAGCTGCAGATTCCTGCTTCTTTGGTTTCAGTAAAGAAGTGATGAACAAGTTCCACCAAGCTGAACTTTTCCTCTTTCAGCACATTCAGCTCTCTGAAAGTGAATGGAAATATGAACTGGATGTCCTGGTTGGCTTTGTCTTCAGCCCAGTCCAGGGTGTATTTCTGTGTTAAGACTGTTTTCCCAATGCCAGCCACTCCCTTTGTCAGCACTGTTCTGATTGGTTCATCTCTTCCAGGTGAGGCTTTAAAGATGTCTTCTTGTCTGATGGTTGTTTCTGGTCTGTCTGGTTTCCTGGATGCTGTTTCAATCTGTCTGACCTCATGTTCATCATTGACCTCTGCAGTCCCTCCCTCTGTGATGTAGAGCTCTGTGTAGATCTGATTCAGAAGGGTTGGGTTTCCTGCTTTAGCGATCCCCTCAAACACGCACTGGAACTTCTTCTTCAGAGCAGATTTAAGGTTACGATGACAAACTGCAGCATGAAGTTCTGAAGTATCATTTGAAAGTGGAAATAAACAATTCCAAAAAGAATGAATGATGGTACATCTCTTGAGACAGTAGAAAATGTTCACTGATCCAGCAGCTTTAAATTTTAGAGAAATCCTCTTACTGCTCTGCAGACAGTCAGCCAGCTCCTCCTGCTTCATTCTCCTCAGGAAGTTCAGTGTGATCTTCATAAATGCCTCTCTGTTGCTACTCTCCTCATCATCCTCCCTCTGACTCTCTAAGCATTCTGGGTAATCTGGACTCAGAAACTTCTGGATCTTCTTCAGCTCGTTCTTCACAAAAGTAATGATGTTGTCCTCCAGCAGCTGGAACAGAATACTTTATGAATTAACCAATGAGAATGCCATGAATGAATGAGCCAATCAGACTGAAATCATGCAGCAAAACATCAGATCCATGTTGGACACACTGACAATCCACTGGTCTACAAGCATGGAGATGACTGTGAACACAATAGATGTAACAGTAGTTGTTGTACATGTACAGACCATAAATATGGAGTCCAGCTGTGTTTGATGCTGCTGGGCAGACTGACCACTGGGAACCTCTGAGCTCTGCTGGTCCACTCTGTGGAGGAACCATGAAGAATTAGATCAACACAGGATAAAGATCCAGGAGTTTCTGCTCAAATAACTTCATCTGAATCAAGTTCAGGTTTGTCAAGTTTCAACTCTCATATTGTGAAAATATTGGGCATTTTTGGTCTGTTTTTATGGACTCCCTTTCAGTCATGATGGATAATGTTGCAGAAGCTCAGAACAAAGTTTGAGATTTCATTTCATTCTTAAAATAAAATGAAATAAAAAAATCACTCAAGTATATTGTAGATGCCTCCTGGCGTGGTATGAGTCAATGAACACTTCAGATTTTATTTCACTGAAGAGTTAATATATCCAAGCACATGTAGCCTACGTATAATAGACGATACATTTAAATACCGTTCTGGCTGAATTTCAAAACAGAGGTGGCTCATGACAGACGAAATGGTGCACAATGATCATTTAACCAAATAACCTACATGTATGAATAATTACCCGGAGTGTGTGTGTAACGGGTGTATTAAAAAATAATTTATATTTCACCAAAGATCCATCCTGCAGTGTTATTTTGCTTTGTCAGTATTGGTAATGTATATGTGTTTATTTATATATATGTTTATTTTCTGTATTTATATTTTGGGAGCTTCTATTTGTTTGTGTGACCTTTGCCTTTCCACGAAGTCACTTCCTGTAGCTGCGTGCTATTTTCCTCAGTCGCCTAGAGGCCCCGCTGAGGAGAGGTGAGCATGCAGAAGTCCAGTAAAGTGAAGTCGCTGTACTGTTTTGTTTTTATTTTAAACAGTTCTGGGAGAATAAATCCGCCCAGCTGGCAAAGTGAGAGCTGATTCTTCTGGTCATTCGCACAACACAACACAGAGAACTAACGGTAATCAGAGTTTAAGGCCAGACCGGCTACATGTGCATTTATAATCTAGTTTGATAGAGTTGGTGTGCTCATCTCTTCCCAGGATAACCAGTTTGGCTTCAAACCAAAGCACGGCACTGACATGTGCATATATGCACTCAAGGAAATAGTCAGTCTGTATAGGGCTAAAAATTCATCTTCCCCAATGTGTTTCATTTGTTGCGGCCCTGGGCCTCGGAGGGAGTGAGACTGCCTATTTGTGTTCATGCAAATCCGTGTGTGCCATGACTTGCAGGGATTGGACCACCCCATTTGTTACTTCTCCCGCAAGTTTAACAAGCATCAGATAAACTACTCCGTCATTGATAAGGAGACATTGGCCCTATTGCTAGCTCTTCAGCACTTCCATGTGTACTTGGGGTCTGGCACATTACCCATTGTAGTGTACACTGATCATAATCCACTTGTATTTCTTGCCCGAATGTTTAACCATAATCAAAGACTCATGCGATGGGCCTTGCTGCTACAAGAGTACAATTTGGAGATTCGGCACATCAAAGGATCAGAAAATGTACTAGCTGATGGCCTCTCCCGGTTGTGAGTATAACTCGTTTTGTTATCTGTCACAAATATTGAAATCTGTGTGTACAAAACGTTGTTTTATATTTTAAGGGAGGGGTGTTACGGCCCTGGGCCTCGGAGGGAGTGAGACTGCCTATTTGTGTTCATGTAAATCCGTGTGTGCCATGACTTGTGGGTGATTGGTTACAGGGAGGCCCGGGCCAGCCTTCTTTTATGCAGATCGCAGTGTGCCAGACCTCGCGGACAATTGGCCGCCTGGAGATTCCATGACCACTCCAAGACCAATTGACTGGCTGATTGTCTGCACCTGGGAGTATAAAAGGCTGAAGAGCCTTCACACTATGGGGAACTGCTGCTCTGAAGTGAACATGCAGTGTCCTCCTTGTTGCATCACCCTTGAACTTTGTTTGTTGTGTTGCTCTTTGTTTGCTACTTCCGGCGCCGCTCCGAGCTGGCAGCCAGTATCAGCAGCTCCGACCTGACTGAGTCCTTTTTTGTCTTTAATATATGTTTCTCTGTTGTTTTTGTGTTTATTGTTTTTATTTTTCTATTGTGGACTGCTGTCCCCCACAATGGAGCTCAGAATTCTATGGACAATGGTGTTCTTTATTACATTTTTTACGGCGTCTTTGTCCGGAGAGCGCGTGGAGGTCCGACCTCCCATTGTTTACAGCAGGGATCAGCTGTTAGCCCTCGGAGCCTCCGCTGCCATGCCTAACGCCGAGCAAGCTAACATCCCCCGCGAGGTGAGGAGGAAGAGACGCGGTACTCGGGCCGGGATAAAGTTAGGAGGTACCGGCCAGCGATTCCATCTATTATTATGGGGAATGTGAGATCTCTCCCCAATAAAGCAGACGAGCTGGCGGCTCTTACCCGACATCAGAGGAGCTACAGGGAGTGCAGCCTGATGTGCTTCACAGAGTCGTGGCTAACCGCGCTAACTCCGGACTCACACATAAACATGGATGGTTTTCATCTGATCCGGGCCGACAGAACAACGGAGAGTGGTAAGAAGAGAGGAGGGGGTCTGGCTGTGTTTGTGAACGATAGATGGTGTAACTCTGGACATTTATCTATCAAAGAGACGCTATGCTGTAAGGACATTGAGCTGCTAGCGGTTAGCATGAGACCGTACTATCTACCGCGAGAGTTTACACACGTGATTATGATAGCTGTGTATGTCCCGCCCTCTGCTAACGCTGCAGCAGCCTGTGAGGTCCTGCACACTGTAACCAGCAGACTCCAAACACAGCACCCTCAGGCCCTTTTCCTGATCTCTGGGGACTTTAATCACATCTCCCTGTCCTCCACTCTCCCCACCTTCACCCAGTATGTTACCTGCCACACCAGAGACAATAAAACATTGGACTTATTGTATGCCAACACCAAGGAGGCATACAGCTCATCACCTCTCCCTCCCCTGGGGGGCTCAGATCACAACCTGGTTCATCTCCAGCCTGTGTATAAACCTCTAGTACACAGAGAACCAGTAGTGAAGCGCACAGTAAGGAAATGGTCGGCAGAGACTGAAGAGGCCCTGAGGGACTGTTTCCGTTCTACTGTGTGGGACAACCTCTGCAGCCCCCTGGAGGATGACCTCAACAGCATCACAGACTGCATTACGGATTACATGAACTTCTGTGTGGACAACACCGTACCCATCAAAAAGGTACGGTGTTTTTCTAACAACAAGCCATGGATTAATCCTGAAATTAAGGCTCTCCTCAAGGAGAAGAAGAGAGTGTTTAGATCTGGAGACAAACAGGAGCTGAGAGCTTTTCAGAAGAAGCTGAAATGGAAGATAAGGCAAGGAAAGGAAAACTACAGGAGGAAGATGGAAGAGCAGCTGCAACAGGACAACATCAGAGGGGTTTGGAACAGCCTGAAGACAATCTCAGGACAAAAACCAACCCCCCAAGCTGCAGGAGACTTGGGGTGGGTGAATGACCCAAATAAATATTTTAATAGGTTTGATCAACCACCCACCCCTCCCACAGCATCGTACCCCCTGCTGCAATCTCCTTCATCTCCAGGGACTGCCTGTCCTTCATCTCAGGACTTCACACCTCTCAGCTTCACACCTCCCAGCTCCCAGTCATTACACCCACCCCCGGCTTCTGTGGTCTCCAACATACACACCCCTCCCCCAAAACCCACTCTTTCTATTTCAGCACTTTAAGCGAGGAACGAGCTTCACAAGATCAAGGTGCGGAAGGCTGCAGGTCCAGATGGCGTCAGCTCCAGACTCCTGAGATGCTGCGCAGATGAACTGTGTGACATCCTAGTTTATCTGTTCAACCTGAGCCTGTCACTGGGGAAAGTACCACAGCTGTGGAAGACCTCCTGTGTGGTACCGGTACCAAAGACCTCCCATCCCAAGGACCTCAGCAGCTACAGGCCGGTAGCCCTGACATCGCATCTGATGAAGACCCTGGAGAGGTTGGTTCTAAACCATCTGCGCCCCCTGGTGAGGTCTTCATTGGATCCGCTGCAGTTTGCTTACCAGCCTGGCATCGGGGTGGAGGACGCCATCATCTACCTCCTGCACCGAGCTCTGACTCACCTGGAGAAGCCTGGAAGCACTGTGAGGATCATGTTCTTTGATTTCTCCAGTGCTTTCAACACCATCCAGCCACGACTTCTGAGAGACAAGCTGGAGCTATCAGGAGTGGACCACCACATGTCCCAGTGGATACTGGAGTACCTCACAGAACGTCCACAGTATGTGAGGTCACAGGGCTGTGTCTCTGATACACTAGTCTGCAGTACGGGGGCCCCACAGGGAACTGTGCTGGCACCGTTCCTCTTCACCCTCTACACTGCAGACTTCTCCATCAACTCCCCACGCTGCCACCTACAGAAGCTCTCTGACGACTCTGCCATAGTCGGCCTCATCACAGGTGAGGATGACTCAGAGTACAGACAGTGGACTCTGGACTTTGTGGACTGGTGTCAGCAGAACCACCTGCTGATCAACGCCGGGAAAACCAAGGAGTTGGTGGTGGACTTCCGGAGACGCAGACCCACCACACTGACACCGGTGAACATCCAGGGAGTGGACATTGAGATAGTGGACTCTTATAGATACCTGGGTGTTCACCTGAATAATAAACTGGACTGGAGCCACAACACTGATGCTCTTTACAGGAAGGGTCAGAGCAGACTCTACCTGCTGAGGCGGCTGAGGTCATTTGGAGTACAGGGAGCGCTTTTAAAGACCTTCTATGACTCTGTGGTGGCATCTGTCATTTTTTACAGTGTGGTATGTTGGAGCAGCAGTTTATCGGCAGCTGAGAGGAAGAGGTTGGATAAACTCATCAGGAAGGCAAGCTCTGTTCTGGGATGCACCCTGGACCCAGTGCAGGTGGTGGGAGACAGAAGGACTCTGGCCAAAATAACATCTCTGATGGACAGAGTCTCCCACCCCATGCATGTAAACGTTGCTGAACTGCAGAGCTGCTTCAGTGACAGACTGCTGCATCCTAGATGCATGAAGGAGCATTTCCGCAGGTCCTTCCTCCCTGCAGCTGTCAGCCTGTACAATCAGAACTGCTCCCAACAAACACAGATGTTTACATCAGCGCTGTAACAACTTTTACTGTTATAACTGCACATTACTTTTCTCAGCTTATATATACACTAACTTATTGAAAGTTACATGTTTACTTTTTAATGCACAGGTACAATAAACAATCTGCACTTTTCTAATTATTCTAAATATTCTTAACTATTTAAACATCTTTCAGTATCCTGCTATGTTTGCACACTATGTGTACGCTAATTTAAACAACTGTACTGTACTCTGCTCTGGTAACTATTGTCCATGATGTAAATATGTAAAAATTGTGCTTCGGTTCTGTGTGTCCTGTTCTGTTTGTATATGTGTGTTTTTTTTGCTGCTGATACAACCAAATTTCCCCTTGTGGGACAATTAAAGGATTATTCTATTCTATTCTATTCTAAACCAGCTGAACTTAGTTTTACTAGAGTCTTGTGTTTGCTGGCTCACCTTAGTTAACCCTTAGCTTTTATTTTGTGTGCCGCCAGCTTACCTTAGTTAATCCTTTTTTTTCTTTCTTGCCTGTTCTTTTTATTGTGTATTAATTGTTTCCCCGGTGGTCTGTTGAACAGCCCCGTCGGTTTTTGGTTTAATGTTTGTAATAAAACCCTTTATTAACTCAGGTTTCGTGAGAGGGCTTGTGTATGTTTCTCCCCTCCTGTCGCCTAGCAGAGGGGGTCATAACACATTGATGCCTCCAAAGTTTTTGATCAAGTGAACCACAGAAAACTTTTTGATAAATTCAAGTTATGGGAGTTCCTGGATATATTGTGAAAATAATATACTGGTCCGCTCATCAGAAGATGCAGGTTAAATGGGGAAGCAGTATTTCTGCCCTCTTTGGTGTCAGCAATGGTGTCAGTCAGGGTTGGGTATAAAATCCAATTTAATTTAATTTATATGTTGATGATCTGTCCATACAGCTAAAAGCCTGTAACACTGGGTGTATATTAGGTAAAACATTGAGAAATCATCTTATGTATGCAGATGACCTGGTTGTTTTTAGTCCAAGCAGTGCTGGGTTACAGGATCTTCTTAATGTCTGTACTGAATATGGTGTGCAATATGACATAAAGTACAATGCTGTTAAAAGTGCTGTTCTGATATGTAGAACCGAGCAGCATAAACAGCTTAATTTCCCTTTGTTTAAACTGGCCCAAAAAACTCATGAAGTTCATAAAAAGGTGAAATACCTCGGTCACTTTATTACTGAGCAAATGAATGATGATGATGACATTTACAGACAACAATGTAAGCTCTATGTGCAGGCAAATACTATTGCACGCAAATTCAGCTTTTGTTCACTTCCAGTTAAAGTGGCTTTGTTTAAAGCTTATTGCACACCGCTATATACTGCCCCCTTGTGGTCATCCTACAAACAATGTATCATGCAGAAGCTGCATGTTGCATATAATGATGCGATGAGAATCCTTTGTAGGATCCCTAGAAGGGGTAGTGCCAGCCAGATGTTTGTAGCTGTGGGTGTTTGGACTTTTAAAGCACTTTAAAAAAAAAGTTCATGTTCAATTTTAGAGAACGACTGGATGGTTTGAGTAACAGTATAATTTTAGCACTCACAGATCTGACAGTTTGTGGTTCCTGCTACTCATCCAGTCTGAGAAAGAACTGGTTGAAGTGTTTGTATATTTATTGATTTTATTTTAAGTAATTGTGTATTTTAAGTATATTATGGTTTTATATCTTTTGCAAATGTTTTTATATTTTATACATTTTATTAAGGTTTATATGTTGTGTTTCATTTGTGTATTGTCTTGTTTTTATGGGCATAAGGTCTGTCAATAAAGATTGAATTAGAATAGAAAGCCTTTATTGTCACGCTACAGATGCACAATGAAATACAGATCTCCTACTCAGTGCAAACATGTGTAGGGGTTTCACAGTTCTGCAGCAATATGTAAAAACAGTATTTAGAGAAAACAATATATATAAAATGTACAAATGTACAATCCAGTAAAAGAGAAAGTAAATAAATATGTAAATAAAAAGTGTTTTGTATATACAGTGTGGGTTATTGCACGTAGAATTGAGTATTGCACAATGAAGGAAATCCTAGGAAATGGGGGGTGGAACGCTATTTATTAGTGCATGTGTTAATTAAGGGTGGTTATGGTTTTTGTGAAGAATTTATATTGGACTTTGAGCTGTGTGTTGTTCCTGCTCTTCAGTTTTTCTAGCAGCTTCTCTCCTGTAAAGGTTTGTCAGCTGCAGTGAAATTTGAGTTTTTTCTGGATTTTAAATCAGGCATGATTACAGTTTTTATAACAACAAACAAAACAATCAGCCTTTATCTGAGGTAATCATGCGAGATCAGTATTTGGGCACATCAGGTCTAACAGACTGACATGAAACAGGGAACTCAAATATTACAGGCATGTGGTCAGAGAATTAATGTTGTCGATTTCAGTGTCACAGAGAGTCAGACCACCAGAAAGCACAAGATCCAGAATATGTCGTTCATGTGTTGGGCCTTTCATTGACTGAACAAGATTAAAGAGTCTTTCGGTGGCTGGTACACCAGCGCACACAGCAGTGGAGTCAACAGCTGGATTTGGTCTTCTGTGGCTCTCTTTATGACCTCTCAGACTGTTTAACACATCAGACACAAAGAGAATCAGAGCAGCTCTTTAAAGACAAACATGAACCCACTCAGGTCACACTTTCCCCACAGATATGAGCATCACTGTCCTCAAACAGCAAATGACCAAGTCTAACATTTGGATCTTTTCTCTTTGTTTTCTTTTTAATGAATCTTTGTAACAATCTGAGGATGTTTCAGGTCAGATTTATCCAGGAAACACAAACATGTAAAGGAGTCATCACAGCTCTCTGACCTCGTTGCTCCAGGTTCACCACTGAAGGCTGGAGGTCGACCTTTGGACCGGTCACTCCTCACAGACGGACAGCTGGATCCTGCAGACTGTGACCTCTGACCTGTGCAGACACAAACATGATTGAAGCAGCTGTGATCACACAGACTGCAGATAATGCAGCTGTTTCCTGTCAGTAACATCCTCTTAGATTAGAGTTCAGCTTTTTACAGGACAACTGGACAAAACTGATTTTTGTTACAAACTCATTTTCATTTCCTCTCAGCTCACAAACACAGTCAGAAAATCAACCAGAATCAACACTGATTATAATGTCAGTGCAGAATTATTTCTGTTACTCAGTGAGTTCAGCTCTCTGACCTCGTTGGTCCAGGTTCAGCACTGAAGTCTGGATCATGATCTTTGGACCGGTCACTCCTCACAGACGGACAGCTGGACCCTGCAGACTCTGCTCTGTCCTCCTCTTCCTCCATCATCATCTTCTTGTGGACTTCAGTCAGTCTGAGAGGTAAACCACAAACACTCAGTGAGTTCACATTAACAGGAGTAACTGAGTTACAGTCACTGACCTCTGACCTGTCATGTGACCTAGAAACCAGGTCATAAGATCCACATCAGGAATCAGAGAAACCTGATCTCACCTGCTGACTCTGACATTTAAGACTTTCCAATAACAAAAGACAAAAACAAGAAACTGACAGAACATTAGGAACAGCTCTGAGTGTGATACAGTCAGCTCACTGCAAACTCCGACCTCAGTTTGAATTAAAGCTCTTTTATGGTCACTCAGACACTTTAGGATCACGTGATGTTCACACATGATATCTGTTACTGTGCTAGTTTAACATGTAACATTCATGTTGATGCAGATCTGAGCTCCACATCAGCTCTGCTGAATAATCTAAACTTTCTCTGACATCAGCAATCGGACGCTTTCATGAACACACCTCCATGTTTCTGTTTCTCTGACACCCTCAATTCAAACAGTCTGAGGAAACAAGGATGAACTTAAAACTCCTTCAGGCTCTGACTCACTGACATTTGTGACAAGTGGAATAATACCATATAGCTGTTACAACTGCACACATTTTTAAATCTTGGTTTGTAACAGCACACGCAGTCATCACACTTTTGAGGCAGACTTTCTCCATAAAAATCACACAAAATGCTTTCAAAGGTTCATTTTATACCTTTTTTTTTTAACCAAGCTTGATTTTTCTGATCTGACCAATCAGATCACTGCATTTGGCAACAAGTGGACTCATAGCTCAAATCAAACATTTATTAAACATTTATTAAATATACAACAACATGGAAATGTTGTATGTTTGCTCTCTCTCCCGCTCTCTCTCTCTCTTGCCGCGGCGACGCTCATTGCGGGCTCCTGCTGCTGGCCCACACACCTGCTCTCATCACCGCACCGGCCGCTGATCCCAGCTAATTACTGCACTACTTAAGATGGCGAGTCTGCACTAGTCTTCGCTGGATCGTTGAGCTATCAGCATCGTTTTTGGAACCAGATTCTGAGAGGAGTGACTGAGGAGGAGCTTTTGTACAGAAAGTGTGGAGCACCTTTTCCCCTAACCCTATTTCCCACGGACCCTGGCGACCCGGACCCGTTTCCCCTGCACGTTGTATATAGCCACTTGGTGATTGTGTTCACTGTGAATAAACGCACTGTTCTTTGCTTAAAGGAATACCCTGGCCTGCGCCTGAGTCTCTTTCGAAAACCATATTATAAACAGTCTTTACCTTTAAATGTAAGCTCCTGTCCTTTATTATCTCTCTCCATCACTGAGGGAGATTAGCTCTCTTTCTTTTTTGTGTGTTAGTTTGTCTGCTGATGTGTTTTGAGCTAATAGAAATGCTGCATTTGAAATAATCTGGCACTTTAAAACTGTTTTTTCCTTTATTCTCCTCTTTAGTAGGCTAGCTAGATGCTAAAGCACCACAACTGCAACTTATGGACACAAGGTCACCAGGGAAGACACAAAAGATAACTGTTTGCCTTTCCTGGACTGCGCTGTGCACATTGAAGAGAATGGCAACCTCAACATCGAAGTTTACCAGAAGCCCACACACACGGACCAGTACCTCCTCTTTGACTCCCATCACCCTCTGGAACACAAACTTGGGGTAATCAGGACCCTACACCACCGGGCAGAACATGTTCCCTCTAAGCCTCAGGGAAAAAGAAGGAACACACACATGTAAAGGAAGCACTGAAAACATGTGGTTATCCTAATTGGGCGTTTATAAAGTCAGCAAAGAGCCACAGAAAAGAAGATCAGACACCAGCGAGGGAGGATAAGAAAGACAGACGCAATAACATGGTCATCCCCTATGTAGCCGGTGTATCAGAGAAACTCAGGAGAGTTTTCTCCAAGCACGACATCCCAGTGTACTTCAGACCCAGCAACACACTCAGACACAAACTGGTTCACCCGAAAGACAAAACTCCAAAACACAGACTGAACAACGTGGTGTATGCTGTACAGTGCAGCGAGGAATGCCCGGACCTCTACATTGGAGAGACCAAACAGCCACTTCACAAGCGTATGGCACAACATAGAAGAGCCACCTCCACAGGACAAGACTCAGCAGTCCATCTGCATCTAAAGGTCAAAGGTCACTCTTTCGAGGATGCCAATGTTCACATATTGGACAGAGAGGACAGATGGTTTGAAAGAGGAGTGAAAGAGGCCATCTATGTCCACTGTGAGCGACCATCTTTGAACAGAGGCGGTGGTTTACGACACCAACTGTCTGCCATCTATAATCCAGTTTTGAGTTCCCTCCCCAGACGCCTTAACGCCCACTCACATCCTGGGCCATCTGACCTCAGGAATTCACATGATAGGGTGGGGCCAGGTTTCACAATGGGCTCACCCGAAACCCTGGCTGATTAGGTCCCACACCCGCTTTCACACCTTGGCGCATGTGATTAGAGGATCACCAGGGGGTCCTTTGTCCCTCTTTTGGTGGACTGTGCTGCCCATTTAAGGCAGGCATGATAACGGCAAGTCTGCTGGTACAAAAAACACACACCCAGTTTTTTGTACCAGCAGACTTGCCGTAGTACCTCACCAGTGAAAAACAGTCCTTTAGCCAAACTGTTGTCTGTTCCACTTTTTGTTCACTTTTTCTTGCTGAGCCTGAGAGAGCACATGCCTGTAAGTAGTTGCTATCTGTTGTGTAAGCTTTCCCGCGATAGTTTTGTGTAGCAGTTTAGAGTTTTGTGTGAGAAACTTTCTTTTGTGAGGAAAAACGGCCGCGATGCTAACACGTTAGCCCGTCTATGGGATTTCCCATGTAACGTTAGCATTGAGCTAATCGCTAAATCCGTGGGCCTAATAACCAGTGAAAGGGTTTGGATAAGCTTGTGTTTATGTGTTATATACATTGTAGTGCATGGCTTAATGTTTGATGTTGTAAAGAAAATGCAATTACAGCAGAAATGTAATATTTTATTTTTGTTTCTGTACCAGTTTTACAGTGCTTCAACAGTAAACATCTAAAACGTATCCGCTGACTCCTGGATGTTTATTGTGGACCTGTTAGCTATCTGCCAAGCTAGAAACCAGCTTCACATCCTAGTGAGGGCAGAATATGGACACTCCCACTGGGTTTAAATCTGGGACTCTCCACCACTGACCCTTAGAACTGAAGAAGCTTCTCGGATGAGAGGTGAAACGTCTTCAAGCAACTTAAAGAAGTCCAGACGCTTTTCTTTGCAAACTCCTTTGACTACGATGACCTGGATGACTGAGAACCTTCACAGACAACTTATGGACACCTGCAGTCATTCACTATCCCACTTTTAACCCACGAGTTTGGCATATGTCATCTCTTTTAATGCGACATCTCCTGGTGATAAATAGATTCTGTCTTTCATGTGTTTCTATTGAGGCTTAGATGTTTACGGCTCGTAGTGATGTAAAATAAGAACGCCCCAAAAATGTGTTAAACAGAAAGTAATTGTTATGGTCTCTGACCCAGTTATGTGTTCTCTGGGTTAATTAATATTCTTTTATTTAGTGTTAATCATGGTTCTGCAGTTTTCAATGTCCAAATTCCTTTAGATTTTAAGGTCTTGTGGTGATTCTCAGGTTGGGGGATGGGTGTTCATACTGGAGTGCAAAATTAAAACCAATGGAAGATGGACAGGAAAAGGTCAAAGGTCACCAGGCTCTCAGTTTAGAAAAAAGAGAAAAGAAGAGAAACAAGTAAAAGATAAATGTAAGCAGATGTGACTTCAGATGATGGCAGTTATTATGTATCCTGAAACAGGACAACATTCATTAGTAGGGAAAACTGCTGTTTACCTTTGTTAGCCACTTGGCTGTGATAGTACAGCAGACACTGATGTGGCTTATTGAATCTTTTGGACTGTGTTCAGTATTAATTAGCCATAAATTAGAAGAAGAGATGTATTGTTGATTTGTCTGCTATTCTCAGTGTATGATGAATTATAATGGCTGTTTGTTAGCCAATGCTATCTATCTGTGTGTATGTGTATGCATGTGTGTACGCACACACACATATACACACACACACACGCACACATATAGAGGTGACACTGGAAAAATTAGAATATTGTGCAAAAGTTCATTTATTTCACTAATTCAACTTAAAAGGTGAAACTAATATATGATATCAACTCAGTACATATAAAGCAAGATATTCCGAGCCTTTATTTCTTATAATTTTATTTTTTATAATTTTTTTTATAAATTTGATGATTATGGCTTACAACTTATAAAGTTTATTAGTTCCAGCTGTTGTTCAACTGAATTTCTCAGAAGAACAAACTTGAGGGATTAATAAAGTGCTCTCTCTGTTTCTCCTCTTTAGCCTCGTTACAAACACTACAGCTAACAAGTGGATTTTCCTGTTTTAGCTCAGCCAGCAAACAAAGCAGTGTTCTTATTCTCCACTAAGTCATTGGTTCTGTCACTAATTAGCTAACAAAAAACTAATCTATGTCTATTAGCAACCAACCAACTCAGCTCTCAAAGAGTTCATGTTACTAACAGCTCACCTCTCTGCAGCAGACACAGGCTGGACTTTGAAATTATAGGGCTCATCTTTAGACCGGTCACTCTTTAAGGACACACAGCTGGGTCCAGAATCAGGTCCAGCAGGTCTCCCATGGATCCTGTCAGAGAAGAAAAATGTGTTTCGAGAATGAGCAGAAGGAAACTCCAAACTAGTGTTTCACAGTGTAAGAACAGAGCGCCACCCAGAGGTCATTTACACTGTGCAGGACTATTGATGGTCCCACTGTTAGCAACAGGAGTTTAAATGGTGAACATGTTTTATGGAATAAAGGAATAAAGGTTCAGTGACTTCCTTTGAGATGCAGTTTAAAGACCAGGAAACAACATCAAACAGTTCATTTAAATCAGATAAACTGACATCAAAGAGTTCATGTTACTAACAGCTCACCTCTCTGCAGCAGACACAGGCTGGACTTTAAAATAAATTAGCTCATCTTTAGACGTGTCACTCTTTAGGGACAAAGAGCTGGGTGGAGGTCCAGGTGGGTTCCTGTGAATAATGATGGAGCAGTGATGTGAGTGCTGAGCTGTGACATGGAGAAGAGTCATGGACAGTTAGAGATGGTCATCTCACCTCTGAGCTTTGGTCTGGCTCTCATGTTCCCCACACAGAGTGCTTTTAGAGGGAGGGACTCCCTCCTCTCTGTCCTCACACTGATCCATGCTGCTCAATTCAGCTCACACACACTTTCTACCTTCATCTGCAGAGGAAACACAAATCATTCATGTGCACATCAACTGAGAGCTGCAGAGGTCGTGTCTGATGTGTTGGACTAACATCCATCTGAGACAGCTTTCATCAGTTCACTACAAAAAGTGTTACAGAGCCCAGTTCAGCCTCCTGCAGCATCTGGACTCCCCAGGAACCTACGCCAGGATCCTGTTTGTGGACTTCAGCTCTGCCTTCAACACCATCCTTCCAGACCATCTCCAAGGCAAGCTTTCCCAGATGAACGTGCCTGATCCCATCTGGCGGTGGATCACTGACTTCCTGACGGACAGGAAGCAGCATGTGAGGCTGGGAAAGAACGTCTCGGACTCCCGGATCATCAGCACCGGCTCCCCTCAGGGCTGTGTTCTTTGTCCTCTGCTCTTCTCCCTGTACACTAACTGCTGCACCTCCACCCACCAATCTGTCAAGCTAATCAAATTTGCAGATGACACCACCATTATTGCACTCATCTCGGACGGGGATGAGTCTGCCTACAGGAGGGAGGTTGAACATCTGGTGTCCTGGTGCAGCGTGTTGTGCGCTCTGCTGAGAAGGGGGTTGGTTGCAGACTCCCATCTCTGCAGGACCTGTACACCTCCAGGACACTGGGGCGTGCAGCTCGGATCAGAGCTGACCCTTCTCACCCTGGACACAGTCTGTTTGACCTGCTCCCCTTAGGCAGGAGGCTCCGGTCCATTCGCACCAGAACCTCTCGACATAAGAACAGTTTCTTCCCCTCTGCTGTTGGACTCATGAACAATAACCATATGACTATTTGCACCACTAACACATGACCCTACACTGTGTTCACTGCAGCATTCCATTTTTGCACTGATCATCACCTGCACTCATGTATATATCTATCTACTTAGCACTTTTAATTTTAATTTTTATGTTTCTTTAAGCGTTGTCTGACAGAATGTTTTGCACTAAGTACCGCAGCAATTTCCTAATGTTGCAAACCTGCTCAACATTTGGCAATAAAACCCTTTCTGATTCTGATTCCAAATCCTCCATTAATGTAGTCCTACAAAGGTCAAACATGGCTGCAGAGAGCAGCTTTATGTCAGTAACAATGTCCAGGACCAAGCTGACTGCTTAAGTTGGGCACACTGTGTGATTTTTGGACCATCTTGAGACCATTTTTCACTCGTGTGACTGTTTTGGAGATCGGCCTGAGTTTCACCTTAATCATGTTTCGTGCATCGTGTAGGACACACGGGGTAAGAAGAAGCAATTAACACCTCACGACCAGCTCCTGATCAGCAATCACAAGAAAATCAAATCTATTTGCATCAGGGCTGTATAGTGTGAGACCCTGCATTGTGACCCTGAATAACTGAGATTCAGTTATTTGAGCAATTTGAGCACGAGCTGAATAACGTGACTGAAAAAAATCACAGTGTATACCCAGCGAGATAGTTCATACTCTGACAACTAGTAGCATTTAGTTCTCCAGCAGTTCACCGGCAGGGATAGCTCAGTAGGTAGAGTGGTGGCCCCATGATTGGAAGGTCAGGGATTCAAATACACTGAACAGCTACCCTGAGGTACCCTTGAACAAGGTACTGTCCCTACACACTGCTCCCCGGGTGCCTAACGGCTGCCCACTGCTTCACTGAGTGAATGGGTTAAATGCAGAGACGAATTTCCCCACGGGGATCAATAAAGTTGTTATTATTATTATATTTAATCCTTGTTATCTGCTCCTCTCACCTCTGTTTACCTCTGACAACAAGAACATTTAGCCAACAGTTTATTAGCTTTGGTGAAATTATGAACAGGCATCAGTGTGGTCACCTACACAGCAAATCTCTGGAGTTAAATATTCTGGAGTTAGGCATAAAAGTGCACAAGAGTTACATTCCAGGAGTTTATTTTTCACCTTATACTACAGTCAGTGTTGGGGAGTACTCTAAAGCGGTGTAATATTTAGGTGTTCATTCACTGGGTGCTAAGGAGTCTAATTCAACACATTACTGGTGTTGTTTGTCAACCGTTACCGCGCCTATCTGTGTTTCTTTCTTGGACTCTGTTATATGTTCACCAGTATGATAATGATGAAGCAGTATATTCAGTTAACGTGGTTTTATTAACCAGCAGAGCAGCAGACAACTTACATGCTTGGACTCAATAACGGAATGGGGCGTATACCACTCCAAACATACACAGACCTACACAGAGGTACGGCAAGCGGATTAGGACAAAATACCAGACTAACAGCAGGTTGTCTACAGACTCTGACATGTAGGAGGTAAGTGTAGTGATGTTATTTATATATATATATATATATGTATTCGGTTACATGTATGCATAAGTAAAATATAAAGTTAACTAACTAGCACTACATGTGTTTTCTGTATGTTATGCTAATTTGGAGATAGCAGCTAGGCTAATGCTAGTCAAAAGTTAGCTAAATAACTTATCTTACTGTATTTTAAGATACACATTTCACGTTGTCAATGAAAACGTTTATTTCTATTTCTTAATTTTAACACTAACGTTTAATTTAACGTTAGCTAACTACAGTAATATTCTGTTTAGACCCATGGTAATGGCCGTATTTAACCAAAGAGAGGTGCAGCTTGCACTGATGAGATGTTGAGGTACCATTAACATCAGTTAGTTAGTCCTGCTGCACACTGAGATATGCACAACCCTGTCTCCAGAACTGAAAAGACAAGAACACAGCAAACATGCAGTCACATTGTCTGCTAAACCTAGCCTAGCTAAATAGATTTTAAGCAATATTTAGTGTGGACACACTAACTCAATGTAAGAAAGTGTTTATTGATTAAGTTATACACAGTTTACATAAAGTTACCATAAACAACCTCTTCTTCTTGTGTTGTGTTTCATATTAGTAAAGCTATCTTTTTTCCATAGGTGGCCAAGATGTGTGATAAAAGTAAAACACAGAGAGACAAAGAAATATGTAAAATTGGAAGAAGTCAGCTTCACAGATTTTATGAGTGCAGGTAAGTTATACATGGTTTGTAATAAGTCATTAAAGAGGAAATGATAATGTTGTTATTAACTGAGTGATGATTTTACTTCAGTGCAGCAGAAGTTTCTCATACCAGAAAATGCAGCACTGAAAGTCACAGATGAGCAGGGTATAGAGGTGGATGAGGATGTCTTTCCTGAACTTGCAGGAGTCAAAGAGGTGTGTTTTGTCATCTATACAGGTGAAGGTAAGTAAATATATGCTCTGGTAGATTTTGAAGGATTTGATTTGTACAGTTACTCTTAAATAAACATTTTTAATTTGTCTAATATCCTGTGGTAACAATCACAAAATGCTGTTTTCATGGCTCAACAGTAAGTTGGATTTATCACATGCATTTCAGACATCCTGGAAACACAATCATCCAAGAAGCTGCGTGACTGCTCAGACCTAACACACTATGTGACACTCACACCTTGTGGTATGTAAATTGTATATTACCATAATAAAATACAAAATAACCATCTGTTCTCCTGGGAGAAAGTATAATTTAATCAAAGTGTGCAATTTACTGGCCCTGTTTGCATCAATGTTATCTTTGTTATGTTGTGTTTTTGATTGTATATGCCTTATATTCTAATATTTTTATTTGTCACCCTCAGATTTGACTGTCCTGAAGCAACATGTGGAAGAGCCCTCCTCTCCAAATCTAACAGATACATTGTCTGTCTCAACCACCAGCAGTCAGAGCAGTGACACAAGTGATGCCGGACTTCAAATGGTTCAGCCTCTATTGGACAGCATATATGAAAGAAATGTAGATACAGTACTTAATTGACTTATACTTGACTCTTTAGTTGCCATTACTTGAAAAAGCTTAAACACAAAGATAAAACAGATTAGAGAAAAATAATTTAATATAGTATTTCATGTAGTTTGCTCTGCAACTGTAGTGTGTAGTAAGACTTGCTCTCTCACTCTCTCTCTACAAATATATAGCTGTTTTTGTTATGTATGTTGACCATGAAACGTGTTTCCATGATCATTGTCCTGCTTTTTAGGTAAATGAAACCATTCCTAAGAACATACTGGTCCTAGAAAGGGAGAAAGTAAGACATTTCAAATGTTTTGATGCCCAAATGTCATATGGGTGTGATTCACAATTTTATGTTCTGTGAGAGAGTTGCATTACTTAATTTGTTGGCTTGATGGAGACTTTACAGAGTCTTCCTCACGTTAACACTGCATTGCAAGAAGTGCTTATTCTGTAGTCATTTTTTTTCTTTAATTCTGTTTTTCTTTTCGCCCAATGTTAGGCCTATCTGACCACACAATGTCTCAACTGTTTAGCTGCCAGTAATGGTGGATGTTATGCTATTACAGTACTGTTACACAGAATGTATGTTAATCCATGCAGCATTCATATTTGAATATGTTATTTTTGATAAATAAAATTCATACATTCATAATAATCAGTATTGTGTTTTTTTAGTAATTTGCACCTAAAACCTAAAACTTTTTTCATTTGATGAGTAACACTATAAAAGAGTTAATATCAAACTTAACTCTAGTTATGAGTTACATTTTACTCTTTATGGTAGTAGAAATTTTACTCCATGAGAGTTTAGTTTTAACTCCTATAAAGAGCTGAAAAATCAACTCCCGGAAAAGAGTTACTCTAACTCTGCAATAGAGTTCATTCGATGGTCACGCATGTACACTCAAATGTAGTTAATCTGAACTCCCAGAGAGTTTATTCCAAAGACCAGAATTTGCTGTGTATACTGTCCTTTCAAGAGTCTTTACTTGTCACGTGCACAGTTATACAAGTAAAACACAGTGAAATGTATCCTGACGCGCTCCTCGACTGTGCACAAAGAGACAGAACATTATATACATGAAGTGAATATAACAGGAGGACATTATGTGCAGTTAGTAGCATTTAGCTTTAGTGCTGAAGCAGCAGGACCAGTTCATCTGGAACAAACAGGCGTTCATTGGCTCTTAAAACATCAGTGGCTTTGCCGAGCACCAAAGTCTTTGGACTGTCACTGATATCAGTGCTGTTATTCAACTTATTTCCTGTGTTACAGGAAAATGTATTGAACATGTTAAAGAGCTAAAGCCTGACGTCACAGATGAAGCAAAGAATCAGTCCAGACTGAGTTCTTCATCGTTGGTACCATTGCTTTGTTTTTAGGCAGCAGCAGTGAAACCTGAAGAAAAAAAAGTGTAAATGTTGATGAAGGTTAAACTTTGCCAGCACATCTCCTCTGCCTGCAAACGATGGAGAGAGATGTTAGTGAAGTTTGGACCTTTGACCCACAGGAAGGTTTTTAAAGACACAATGATCAGGTTAGTGAAGGTGAGCATGATAAACTGAGCTGATCAGTCATTGTTCAGGTTTTTGTCAAACATGTAATCAGACTGATTTGTGTTTGTGTTGGATTGAAAGCGACATTTGTGAGTCCTCAGAGGTTACACACAAACCAATGCACACATTATAAATCTTAGTTTACACTGATGGATCATGTTGAACCCATTCGTAGCATTTTGGAGGCAGATTTCTCTCCATATATTTCACTGGTTACAGTTTGTTGTCCTATTAAACAATCTGCAGGTCTGAGCATTCAAAGTGCGTCAGAGTGAAAAACGTCACTGAGTGGAAACAGAATCCAACAGGAATGAGCAGCAGAGCGCTGACTGATGCATGACTGCAGTAATGATGTGTTTGATTAAGTTTGAGCTGATGTTTAAAATAAATTGATAAATAATCTGGACACAGTTTGATTGGTTTGTTTTTCTAACCAGCACAGGAGAGAGAGGAGGAGGAGAGACCAGAGGAGATGAAGAGTGCAGCAGTGAAGAAGAGGAGAGTGTCTGACAGAGCAGAGTCAGTTTAAAGGAGCCATTATGGCTCAATAGAAGCTCTGAAGTCACACTGTCAACATGTCAGCACACAGTGTCTCACATTTACATGCACTTTACTGTCAAACACACTCAGTAACTTTAAACATCTGCTGTGGTTCCAGGGCTGAGCCCCCGTGTTTCCCCTGATCAGGTCTAAGATATCTGCCTGCACTGACTGCAGGGCCCAGCTACAGGATCATGTTCAGCTATAAATAGAATACATGTTTTACAGGGACTGTCAGCACTAAAGGAGGCTGAGGACAAACTAAACAGGACACAAACAAACACACACAGTTTGTTTATGAAGAATCAGTCAGACTGTTTGATTCCAGCTGATCAATAATCTATAATCATGTGGATTTGTCTTCAAACACGATCAAAGTTTGTCCTGAAATAAGAGCTGAACATTTGCTCCAAACATCACAGAAACAGTCAAACTGTTAAAGGAGGAAACAAAGCAAACTTACAGTTTGTTCACACAGGAACAACAAGCTCCACCGTCTCCACCTGTCAGCTGCTGCAGCTGCTGCTCTTCTCCTGGACCTCAGACAGCAGGTGGTGCAGTCTCAGTGAACGGATGTTCTCTTCAAACTGGTGAAATCTGAACATCAGCACGTCACAGTGGGACACTAAACATAGCTCTGAGCTGTTTAGGAGGACTCAGTGGTGTGGACCGGTGACGCTAACATTGATGCCCATTTACATGCAGCCTAAGTTATGTTTGTTTTTGTTAGAATTGCCACATGTTCCCACATCACATGCAGCCAATCATAAAGTTACTCAAAATAGAGCCTCAAGGATTTTACATTTGCACCATTTCATTCTTGTGATAGTTAAACTGAGTTATTAGTAGTGATGTGCGATACCACTGATTTTCTTTCCGATACGATACTAAGTAATATTCAGGGTGGTATCGACGATACTGATCCGATACCGATACTTTGTACAAAAACTATTTTATTTATTGTATCTCAAATTATAGCGTCATAATGATTACAGGACATCAGATTACTTGTTCCTATCACTTAATAATACAGGGTTCATCATATAGAAATAAAAAAACTGAAGATGTGCGCTATTTGAACACCTTGCCTGCCTGCAGCACTAAAGGACTCCGTGAGAGACGTCTGTCTCCTGTCCCTCTCCTGTCCCTCTCCTCCTCTTCAGTTCGCCTCAACATAGGCTTGTCATATTCTGTGATATGATTTACTCTGAGGTGTTTGACAAGGTTAGTGATGTTGCCACAACCATACATGCCAACCCTCCCGATTTCTCCGGGAGAATCCAGAATTTCAGTGCTTCTCCTGAAAATCTCCCAGAGCCACCATTCTCCCGAATTTCTCCCGATTTTCCACCCGGACAACAAAATTGAAAAACCATATCGCAGAATTCATAGCGCGGCCCAGCCAATTCCAGTTTCCAACAATGGCGGCAGCTACTTAGTCTTTCTCTTTCTGGGTCGCAAAAAAACTTATTTTCATATATTTTCAGGTGAGAATGTAGCTGTGTAAACTTCAAATATCTGAGCCGACAGACACATCGTCTTCAAACCCCTGCGGTCTTTCGCTACTCGGGTTAGACATGATATATAAGTCACTTTGATAACTTAAAAATGTTATTGTTTGGCTTTTTCAGTGTTTTGTTTGTTCGTGAGTAAATCGGTTTGGCTGAGATTAAAGTTATTAGATTAAATTAAATTAAATTAAACTTTATTAATCCCTCGGGAGGGTTCCTCCGGGGTTTTCACACAGCTGAATAAACGTCAAACAGAAAATGATTAAACAAAGTGTGTGACGGTCGAGAGCTTACGTCAGCGCCCGGTTATATTTTAGATAGCGAGGAGCAGACGGCAGAGTTTCACTCCACCAACGGAGCTCGTGACATACTACCCGGCTTTCTTTAGACCATGAAGGCTGGGTCCTCAGGTGGAAGCGGCCTCTGAATTTGGACACCCCCGCTGTTTCCAGGCCGGCCAATAATAACGGTGACATTTAACTTATTTTATCCGATAAATAAACCCTGTAAATTGTATTTATTACCTCCCAACAGCCCTTTTGAATGTCTCCCTAGTATGGCCACAACACCTCACTCTTGGAGCCACATGTATCGCAAACCACGTCTCAGCTGTTTGTGGAGGTAAAATACGTCTGCACAATTACGCTCAGCCATTGTTGTGAGTGCGCACGCCAAGGAGCTGCGAGACATTTATACAGCCGTATTTCGCACATGACTATGAAAGGTGGAAGAGGAAGTAGTTTCTTTGAATGTAGACAATCCGAATGTTATAGTTTCTTTCCACTGTGTTCCTGTTAATGACACACTACAAATGTACTCTAAATTACTAAAATATCGATATTTTCATGTGAGAATCGATTCCAAAACATAAATGAGTGGTATTGGAGGAATCGATATTTCAGGATCGATCCGCACATCACTAGTTTCGGAACAAGAAGAAAGGAGAAAAAGAGCACGAGCGCATCGTTAAAGCCGACTAACGTGAAAACACGTGACGAGACGAAGGTAAGCGGTACGGTTTGGTGACGTCACAGTGAAATCCAGCGTCATGACTTTAACGTTGAACAAATCCAGTCCACACAGGTTCAGGGACAGACTTCATCCTTTTACTTTAACCATGAAACATGAAGCTGTCGCTCATAATGAGACAGGAGCTCAGCTTTCAGCGTCACAGCTGGAACAACATCAGCTGACATGAAAGAAAAACAAACGTTTGTTCCCTGTTAGCAAAGATGAAGATGGAGAGCGTGAGGGAACTACAGAGAGGAGGAGGAGGAGGACACGGGCTGTGAGGGACGCAGTGGAGCAGCCCTCAGACCTGTGTGTCTCACACTGTGATTACACTCCACACACTCAGTTTCAGTAACACTCATGAACAACAATGAAAAGATAAAGTAATAAGTTACTGTAGTTCCCAGTTACAGCCTCGTGTTTCCTCCACATTCGTCTCTTTCAGACATCAGCAGGAGCGAGGACGACCCCCCCAGTCTGAGGACGTTCCCACCACATGAATGGGGGACAGGAGGCGCAGCTTCCAGCCCAGCTGGTAGGAAAGTCCTCCTTGGGTGGACTTCTCTGTAACTATGGACTCATGCATGCAGACGTTTCAGTCCACAGTGATGTCAGTCAGTGCTTTTTAAAGATGTGCACGTGTGCAGGATGTGAAATCTTCACTTTGATTGTTAAATGTTCACTTTGTTTGTGCTTCAAATAAATTCACTTCATGGATGAAACAGTTTGTTTTGGTTCTGTGGCCCATGAAACCCCCCCTGAGCCCACCCTGGTGAATCTGCTGTCAAACTTTATCTTCATCTATCAAATATTTTACATCAAAATGCTCCTTCCACTCATGTTCATGTCCTTTTCCTGCACACTGAAGTCTGAGGCTTAAACATGAATCTGTCAACAGCTATAAACACACTGGAGTCACTGCTTTTTCTTCTCATGCACATGAATCAGGGTCTGTCCTTCAGCACAGAGACTTAAATACACGAGTACAAAACAAGCAAGCGCTCCTTCAAATCTGTGAGCGCGCGGTAACAAAAACACTTGACATGTGAAAGATCATCAGTGTCTGAATCTTCACAGAAATGCAAAAATAAAAACGTAGAAAAGAAAACAGCAGATTTTTAGTGACAGAAGTGAAGAAAATGCTGTTTTCATTTTGCTTCCAGCATCAGAAGAGTGTGACATGATGCACACATGTAGAAACAGACACGTGTAGCTGTGCATGGACACATGATTCCATCTTTCTCATGCAAACACCTACAGAAGCTGTAAACAGGCAGAGAAGCTTTCCTGCACATGTTTGTGTTCTCAGCAGTGACGCTGCTCACAGCTGCTTCGTCCTCGTGGGTTTGGTGAGGCTGCAGGTCAGTAACCATGGTTACAGGTGACGCTCTGAAACTGATGATCAAAGATGTCAGGTTATTGTTTCCATGCAGAATCAAGACTGAAGTCAAATAAATCCACTGTGTGTTTAGATAGTGTGTCAGTGTCGTTTCCATGGTAACAGTGACTTATAAAAACAAAGGCGATCCATCAGTCCAGATCAATAATGTGAGCTCATTTAAGTGCACATGTATGTTTGTGTGTTCACAGCATGAAGGCTGATGTCCACTGATGACTGCTGACATCTAGTGGACATTTGATGACATTACAACAACAGTTTGTGTGAAATAAATAAAATGCAGATAGAAAACATTAATTCACACAAGGAGAAGTCATGTGACTGTGACGACAGATGTCATTGGGTGGAAAGATCATCAGAAGGCTGACTGACCTGCAGCCTGATGGCCTGTGGCAGGAAACAGTGCGTTCATCGTTCAGCTGTAACCTGATGGAGTCGTGTGTAAAATAAGGCAAAGATATGGATGGAGCAGAAGAAGAGCAGACGCTGAGCTCCCAGTGTTTCCAACATACACACCACTGTGTTTGTGCTGTTCCAACATACGCACAGTGGTGACAACAAAATAGTCTCGTTCAATAAATCTGATGTCATTTTGTGTGACATCTCCAAGAAGTTTGAACTTTTTCATACAAACGTTAGTAAACGAGGCCACACAGGTGATGACTTCATGCCTGTTGCTCTCTAATCTGGAAACACAGAAGAAGAGTCAGACGTGTTGCAGCAGGGAGACGAGCGCTGTCATGAAGTGTGATGCTTCCAGCCTGCAGTCAAACACCACCTTCAGCATGTTTCAGCCTTTTATCCACCATCACACCATGAAGCCGCCTCCAGTCAGAGACGTTACTCTGAGCGCTTTGTCATCGGGTCTCCTTCGCCTCCTCGTGTCCTTGTCTCCTCCCTCCTCGTGTCTCAGGTGAAGCTGCACAGAAACCTGCCCAGCTCGTGTGATTCATCTGTGCAGAGCTTTAAACTCACACTCTCCTGTCACACAAGCTCAGTGAAATCAAGTTTTTGTCCTCATGTGAACAAAGTGAGTGTGTGTGCTGAAAGCAGCTGCTGTGTGTGTGTGTTTCACTTCTTATTGCACACTAAAACACACACACTCTCTTTCAGCTCAGTTTAGTGTGTGCAGCCAAACATCACGGCAGACTGCCACAGAGTTCAGCTTCCTCATAGTTTCACATAAGCCTTCACATCACTTCCTGTCCTCACAGGAAGCTAAACTCCGTCTCTCACAGCAAAGAACGGAGCGTTTGTCAGAGCCACACATATTCTTAAGGACAAAATCAGTGTTTCACAATAAAAGCCTTGTTAATACAAAAGTGTCCAGCAGCTATTAGGAGGGCCTTTAATTTGATGCTGTTCATACTTTGGTTATTTTTTCTGTCTGAACTGGCAGGAAGTCCTCTGTGAGGAGCAGGAAGTCCTCTGTGAGAAGCAGGAAGTCCTCTGTGAGAAGCAGGAAGTCCCACTTTTGTTGTTTTTGGTGACTTTCAGAAATCTTCCAGCCACTATAAAATAAAATGGTGTTGGAAACATCGCTGTGGCAGATGGAGGGTTCAGCCGCCTCCAACCGAGTAAAGAGGTTCAGCAGCTCTGATGGTTCATTGGAGTCAGCACAGAGTGTGGAGACATCTAGTGGTGGTGGAGAGAAGTGCAATCAAAGCTCTGCTGGTGGATGTAGTTACTGTAAGGTCCCTGATGGAGCTCTGTGATTGGTGGATTGTCCAAACTAAACTCAGTGATAAAGTTTCCTCTGATAAACAATGAAAGGACCGATCAGCTGATCAGCATCGTGACACGAGCACTGGATCCAAATTTGAAGTTCTTTTCTCTGACCAATGAAATCTGACCTGGAATTTGGGGAAAGTCCTGGAAAGTTGTTTTCCTGCATTAAGGATTCTGCTCACAGCCTAGGTGACCTTTGACCTTAAGCTGAAGATTCAGCTCCCACATTAATCATTAATAATAACTGTCATATGAAAGTGTATCAGGGCCTGATGTGGCCCGCTGGCCGTATGTTGGACACCCCTGCTTTAGCTGCTGAGTCACGGCTGAACGAGCACAAACAGCTCAGACTTGTTTCTCACTACTTTCTGTGGAGAAAGAAAGAAAACAAACCCACTCATGATCTTCAGATTCTGTGTCACAGTGTGACTGTGGGGATGAAGGAGCTCTCAGGGCCTCCACAGCCTCCTGTTTCTAAAAGCAGCAGCAGCAGCTTCAATGACAGGATGGGGAATAATTATGTGTTTAGTTACAAACAACAACGTCTCTGATTTGATGCTGTTTCATTTTAATGCAGACAGAATATCAACAGCATCACAAAGGCTGCAGATAAAGTGTTTTCATGTCCCTGAGTGAGGAAAGTATTCGATGCTACAACACACACACACACTCCTGATCTCAGCTCATGTGTGGATGAAGCACAGCTGTGCACAGATTCACTTTCTTCTGCTCCACCCTCTCCACCACCACAGGACCAAAGAGCTAAACCACGCCCCCTCACCCCCATCACTGCTAACCTCTTACAATAACACACTTATTGACTCAGGCTGTGGAAACTCTTTGCTCGTCACTCCTGCCTGGATTTTGCACTCAGCTCATAATCATCCATAGTTCATATTTTCTAATCTGTATCTGTGGGCAGGTCTGGAACAGGTGAGTGATCAGCAGGTGTGACCAGCCCACCTACTGACCAATCAGCTGTCATGAGGGTGTGTCAGAGCTGTGTGGGGAGAGCACAGTTGTTCACAGTTGTTCCTCTGATGAGCATCAGTGTTGATTATGGAAGCTCAGACACAACTTTACTCTCTGATTCTTCCTCCATCAGCTGCTCTGTGAGCAGTAATATAGGATCCTGTCTCTGACAGACAGATGATGACCTTTGATGACCTTTGTGAACTCTGTTTTTAAGTTTACTCTGAGCGTGAAACAGCATGAAAACTCAAATTTAAACATTCATTTAATGAAACACGATTCTTCCTCACATTCTCCTCGTCTTCATATTGATGCTACGCTCACTAAACATCATTAATACTTCACACACACCAGCTTTGTCTCAAATGTCCAACATAATAAATCCCTGTGTGATGTGTGATCAGCTTTAACATCACTGTCACTGCTGTGAGCGGAGCTGAACTCTCAGAAGGAGACAAACGAGCGTAAAACTGCGAGTAGAAGAGAAACTGACTGAGACTGAATGAGATCCAAACATCTGGAGCTGATTTTACCTTCATCTGTTTAAACTGTAACACACCTGGATCCCTGTGACTTTATTATTACGACCCTCACGTGTGATATGTGAGGAGTCCAGCACACACCTGCTTCCTGCTCTCTGCTGACATCGTGACCCTGAGCAGTCGTGTAACTGTGCAGAAGGTCGAGCAGCTGCTTCCTGCTGCGTCTGAGATCTATTCAGGAGGAAGAGAAGATGTGTTTGTCTCTTCTTCTCTGGAGCCAACCACAGTCCAGCTGCAGCCCTGATACGCTGCCTTCAGCTGCAGATACTGAGTGTGTGTGAACCTGCTGTGTGACTGTGTTTGTTGAGCCTGTAGTTTCAGACTGTTGTTAGTGTAACTGTGCTGCTGCCTTAACTCGGCTACATTACAGGACGTGGCCACGATCCTATAGGTCCAATGAAAACTCTGCAACACTAAATGTTTTTAAAGTGTCAGCCTCCTCTAGAGCAGGGCTGTCAAACATAAGGCCCGGGGACCAGAATCGGCCAAAGACTTCAGCCCATTGGACAGCTTTGGACAATATGAAGCAGGGCATCAGTTTCTGTAACTTTAAATATATGAAATAAGTCTTACAGCGCCCTGCGACAGACTGAAGAGCTGTCCAGGGGAAGCCCACCTCTCCCCCGTGGTGACTGGGAGAGGCCGTCCTGTCCTGTAGAAACACTGAGACGTGCTGCTGACGCTGCTCCTTTATATTAACATGTCTCAGGAATCAACAGTGACTTAAACATCTTTGCACTGACACAAAGAGGAGCTTCACTCGTCCGGCCCACTGACCATCAACATGTGTGTAACATCAGTGTGACGCTGCGCTCTACAGGAAGAGGACGACACTCCACACACAGAATCCAGAAACTAGAAAAGCTGAGGACAGAAACCCGAGAGGGGCGCGAGCAGAACCAAGGCGCCACCGACAAAGACGAGAGCACGATCAGATATCTGCTGCACCGAGACGCCGAGCCAACAGCTGTATGTGAAGAACATGTGAGAAGATAGCGCGTCCCAGAGGCCGACGAGGGAACAAGATGTTCCCGCAGGAGCTGAAACAAACACGTCTTAAACTTTATATCCTGTATATTTAACTTCAGCTGTGCTCTCAGACCGACCGTGGACTCAGCAGGACTGGGTTCAGATCTCTGGGCCACTTACATCACCTTCATGTCCCGGGTCCATGACAGCTCTTCAACACCACCTGGTAAAGAACCAGGACCAGTGACTGTAGTACAGAACCATCACTGTGTGAGGACACAAACCAGTATGTTTGATGGTGAGGACAGGACCCAGTAAACTATCTAAATACTGCAGATTTAATGAGGCTGTGCTAAATGATGAGGTCACTAAACAGTGAGGGGTCAGATAAAATGCTTTTGCCATTATGTAATCTGTAACTTCCACATAGTATGCTGATCAGTGTAATTTTCAATGATCAAATTGTAATAGAGACGAGCAAACATATTAGCAGATCTGAGAAGGAAAAATCTGTGTTATGAAAATGATTTTAATCTTTTATACATGATTGCATTTGAGCTTATTAAAGAGCTGTGGCTCCTGGTCAAGTGAAGGTCAGAAACTCTTGGCAGGCGCTATGATCAGCCAATACAAGGTGAGAAGAACAGGAGCTCTGAAAGGAATTGCAACACACCTGATTAGTTATTACTTATATCCTTTAGAGCTAAGATTTAAGTTTGTATCATTTATCACGTATATCTTTTAAGTAAGTTTTAAGGTTTATTTATCTTCAGTTTAAGTAAGTTTCCTTCATGGTTTGAGTGTGACATTTAGCCTAGAAATCACACAGAGTTCAGCTGTGTATGTGCACAGGCCTTATGTCTGGCTGAGACGGGAGGTGTAAGGCTAGCAGAGGTGCAGACGGGGTCATGACACATACATAGCCTACACAGCAGGCGCCCACACATACACACACACTCACACACACACATACACACCATAACAGATCTATTTTGGTAGGTGAGAAGTGGAGATGTGTTTTTGCTGCAATTGCAGAATTGTGCCGAAGTACTTAGAGGAAGTGCAACTGATGTCGAGACAGGAGACGTAATGTTCTTTAAACTATGTTAAAGTTCACGGAACATTTTGTGGTTTGAATTGACGTAAGCTGTACTATTGTCTGTTTTGCAAAAGAGGGGGGCTTTGTTGTTGTATCCATATAAAACCTTGTGTAATTGTTGTAAGTTCAGTTCGACGCTGAAATCTGCACAGCGGTCGGGCTCACACATGTGTTTATTAAAATGCCGTCTAAGTACACCAGGCTGGATCTGTGGTTATTTTTAGATTCCCTCTCTCAATATTTTTTGAACCTTAACATTTGGGGGCTCGTTCCGGTGAGAAAGAGGGAATTTTGGTGTAGATGGAGAGATCCAGGGTCCGTGGTGATTAGATGGGCAGATACGAGTCAGTGGTCTGAAGTGAGAGACAAGCCGGCTTAAACAAAAGGTAAGGCACATACCTGTTGAATTTTCCAAAATGTGCTAGAATTGGATATGACAAAATTGAAGTCTACTCACTGAAAATTACTGGTGAATGTCTGTTTTGAGTTTGCTGAAATTTTTATGAGGTTTACCGGTTGAAGTAATGATAATGAAGTATAAGTGACAGTACTGAGTAATGAGAATGAAAGAATGAAAAGAGAATTAAAGCAGTTGGACTGCTAAGTGAACTTAGAAAAGGTAGGGAATTTGGTCATTGTGTGGGTTCAAGTCCCATTGGTTATGCAACCTTTAAGAAGTTTCTCGGAGGTGACGCTCCCTGCTGGATAGAGAAATTTATCCTTCACCTAGCGATGACTAGGGATAGTTTCGGGCAACATTCGAGGAGGACTTGGGAACCTCCAAAACTGTTGAGGGTTGTCCTTAATCTTAATCCTGTTTTGGGTTTAGATTGTTGTTTCAAATTACTCTAAATTCTTCTAGAACGACAGCGGCGTCTGTTAAGAAGCGCATAGCCCGGACGTTGCGATCCCTCCTCGATGTGGACGCGCATCGTTGACCTATCGACGAATAGGGTTAGCTCGGTTTGGCTTGACCGTGGGGTACAGGGCATCCTGAGAAAAGCCAGTGGTTGGACCACTTGACCGTTTGAAACGGTACTTGCGCTTTTTTGGCCAGCAGAAGTTGGACTTCGGGCATGTAACTTTAACTTAAAACTTCGGGGAAGCCTGGGATGTGAAATGCCCAAGAATAGAGCTTCAGGCAGAGTTTGGGTTGGTTCATGCTTTTAAATTGTGTTAGGGCATTAGAGATGCGGCCGCGGTCCGGGACCGAGAAACGGTAAATTGATCGCAAAAAACTCAGGGAGTTTTCCGCAGGGCGGTTATTATTAAATTTGTCGAAATTCGGTAGGTGTTTAAGAGGCCTAAGAAATCTGTGCAGTGTAAATATAAGACGTCTCTGTGTAATATAAAATATGAGATCTATGAGTAAGATCAGTCTCTGTGTGTCAGTGCACTACCGGATGTGCACTGATGGTGTGTGTAAATGCAAATGAGGAGCGGTGACGCGCATAGAGATTGTTGCTTTCGGTTTCGAGTGTACGGAGCTTTAACTATTGTTTGAAAATATTGCTGAATGCCTGTATATAAGAGGTTGGTGTTGCTTATTACGAGAGTATAAATACAGTAATTAATAATACATTAGTGTGGATGTATAGTAATTGACTGAATTTTGATAGATGTATATATCTTGAGCCATAAAGGCTGGTGTGTTTTATTTTTAGTTATGTGTGTGTGGGGAGAAGCTGTGAGAATGATGAGAGGTTTCAGTTTCTTTTTTCTTTTGACTTGCTCTTTCTGATCATGGAAGGCATGTCCAAAATACTCGTATGAAAGCGTATTTCGTGTGATTTTAACTGTGTGAATGCTGTCAGTATTTGATTTGAGTGACTCTGCGTGAGTTGTCTGAGTGAGAGAAAAGGCAGTGTGTGTGAGACGATTCATGGCGTCTGAAAGAGGTTAGAACATTTAAAAGTGTGTATGAAATAATGGTATGAAATATATTTCTTGTGTGATGTAGAGTAGGATGTTTTAAAGTTTGAAAGTGCTTTTAATTCAAGAAATGCATGAGTGATGGTATGAGAGGTTGAGTCTCTTTTCTCTCAGTTCAAAAACACATAAGTATATACACTTGGTTAATTGTTCTGATGTTTGAAAGAGCTCTGTTTAAATGTGTGTGAGTGAGATGAAGGTGTATTGTTTTTAGACAAAGATTTAGTAGAATTACTGATTATTTGTAGACTGTGAAATTAAAAGGAAGTCTCTGCAGAAGCTGTAGAAACAGGAAACCGTGTGTGTGTCTGGGACAGGAAATGCATGCCCATAAAAGGGAAGCTCACGGTGACAAGTGTGCACCCAGAGTAGAGAGAGAGAGTTAACTCTGGGCAGATGAAGCAAAAGGGAGGTTTTAAGATAAAAACGAATATGAGACTAATTATATGCTTTAGTGTGCCAATACAGGTGGACTCTCTCAACATGGATCCTTGAGTGCAGCTGCAGAACAATAGATTAACAGAATTGGGAGAATAAGCCAGTCTTTGGCTCGAAATTGTGCAGCTTCATCGGTCACTTTGTCCCTAAACTGAGAAGAAGTTCAAAGGACAAGTCAACCTCCTGATGAAGACCGACAGAACATCGTGGACTTGAATACAGCAGGCAAACGACAGTGCCACTGATCCATTAACACTGATGACGACTGACGACCAGCAGCAGCATGTAAGAGTAATGCAACATGTACTGTGAAAATACAGGCTGGACAGTTGAACACTGGGATAAAGAATTGTGGAAGAGCACTGGACATTGAGTGTCATATTTGCCATGCTTGAAGTAATTTTGGAAGAGAAGACTGAAAAGCCGGACGGGAACTTAACTTCGAAGAAGAATACGGAAAGACCAAATCAGAGTAGAAAGAGACTGTGTTTGCTGGAGCTTTGAAGCCCGAACAGGACATTGTGCAGAGAGGGACCAGTGAGAGATGAAGCTGGACGAGTTTGACTGTAAGATTATAGGATAATTGGATCGGAAAAATTGCAACCTGAACTCATGAAGGTTTAGGGATGTCCATCACAGCATAACAAAGGGGTAAACATTAGAAAAGGTAAGAATAATGAGAGAAAATAATTGTCATTACCTTAATGAACAGAAAACACACATGCACAAATTGTTACATGTGAAATTATTTTTGAAATGAATTAGAAGTGAGATAGTTTGAATTTAAAGCTCAGTGAAAAGAGGCATAAGTTAAATATGAATATATAGGATGCAATGAAGAAACAGCTTACACGTAGTGTACATTAACATGAATACATAAAAAATGCAACGAAGAAAGCAGCTTACACTCAATTAACATGAAAATGCAACGAGTAAAATGCTTACATTCATATTCATGATATAAACATGACATAATTGGTATTTGTGACAGGAGAGAGAGAAAAGTGGGTCGTTTGACCACTCGTGATAATAATGAAAATGTCTTAGTTTGTTACTTTTAGGAGCAAAGCAAACCCGGACCAGTTCTCCACGGCACCAGTCGGAAGGAAATTCTAGGTTAACATCAATGGATATGTTAAGGCAAGTTTCTGGTTGAATTGGTCACAGGATGATGTGTCCAGAAACCTGAAAAGCAAGCCCTAACTCCTGGCTGAAGACCAGGAGGGCGGTTATTCTAGGTGGGAAATTAAAGTTGGGGCTAGTAAATTCGGGAAAGAGAAAACTGACTGCTTAACTGGAGAATTGGGAAGGAGTTTGAAAGACTGCGAAGCCATAGATGCATAAATAACACACACAAACAGAAAATGCATTAACTTTACAGAGACAACCTGATGAAGTTTAATGCATAGAGATATTGAATGAACCTGGCTAAGAACACAAGCATATGCAATGAAGATCTGCTTGCTGCTTGTATGAGTGAGAGAATGGTGTGAATGTTTAATATAATAGATGGAAAAAACAAAAGATTATTTGGCGAAATATATAAGGGTAAAGTATCAGGATATTTGATTACGGTGGTCAGGTCTGCTCAGAGGGGCAGATTTGGACAGGAAATTTATAATTTAAGGATGATACGTTGTTGAAATTGGTTTTTATCTTGTGCTGAATGGAAACATGGCAGAGTGAGGAAGGGAGACATTGTGCAAACGGTCTTTGATCTTTTGACGAGGTTTTCGGTGCGTTGAATGGGTGAAATTTAAGATTGTTTAAGATTTTTTGGGGCTGTTGTTTTTCATTTTAATAGAGGGAGTTTTGATAAACATGGACATGTCTAAAAGGGCCCATAGTTTTTGTAACAGTGCACTTAGGGAAAAAACCTGGTAGGTGATTTTATTTTGTACTTTGATGAGCTAATAATCAGCTCTCTTTTTTCATTTTTGTTCTAAGCAGGCCTGGAAGAGAGTGAACTGACGACGCTGACAAAATTATCAAGTACGAAAATCAGGTGGGCTTTATCGATTATAAATTGGCTGAAAAGGAGACCTAATTGGCGGTGAGTCTCTGTTTAATTTTAGGATTGCCGCGAGTCAATCCAGTCAAAAGTATAGAGAACTATTTTCCTAAAAAGGAAAAACGAAATAAAACAAATGATTGAGCTCATTTTGCTGATGTGGAGCATCTGACGTGCGCAGAAGGCTGCAGTATCAGCAAAAACATCATGGGTGAATGCATGGGAGTGAAATAAATGAAAGGACGAGTGGGAGACTTAAATCTGGGGATGCTGATTTTGGGATGTTGATGTTTACTTTGAGGTAATTATTTATTACTGGGGTTGGAGTATGTTATTACATTCTAGAATGCTAAATGCTAAAAGGGAAACATTGTTTGATGTAACTTAAGTTACCATTAACTGAGGTAACACATGATTAATAACTGTTCCGTTTAAGTTTATTTTTTGTTATGACATAGACGGGATCAAAAAGGGACAGTTGAGAATGAAATGTAAACTACAGGTTTTGTTTCCAGGAAATTCCAAGGATCCAGATTCGATGGAGCAGCGAGTTTGAGAAGATTTGACATAATAATTAAATTGATTTTGTTCCTTAAACACAGGTTTTCAGGGCTGGAGCAAAATACCGGAGAGGAAGATGGCTGAAGTGTTTGGAGAAATGAAATGACTAACCTTTTTTCCCTTTTAATTTCCTAAGCTTGGGTGAAGCATGTTGAGTTTTTTGCCACATGAGATGTGTCAAAAAGAGAGGGATTTAAGATTTAATTTGTTTAATTTGAAATGGGTTTTAGTATGATTTTAACTATTGGGGTTTTTGATAACTTAGATATAGTAAAACTGAGGCAGAAAATGTTATTTTTTAAAGAAAGGAGTAAAATGAACTGAAGTCGGTTTAGAAGATAAATTGCTGGTGTTAATAAGAAGTGTATAAAACTTAAAGGGAAACTGTGGGAATATAGGATATGCTTTGGGGAAAACAGGGAAGATTTTCTTTTGTGAAGAGTTTATAAATAGATTTATTTCTAGGATAAAGGAGAGCTTTTGATGAGGATGTTAGAAGTGTTACTGACCCAAATGAATAGTATTGAAGATTACATACACAGGAATGATTTCATACACATTGCATTTTGTGCTCATTAAAGAAATGTTGCTCAGGTCAATAACTGCAATTTATTGTGCAAGATGACCTGAGCATTGAAGGCTGCGCACGCTTACAGACATATAGAGTTCATCAACACACAGGACAGTATTGATTTGAGGCCAAAGGCCTGAAATCCCTTTAGCTTTTAACTGAATTTGAGTTGACCCAATAACAAATGACAGAAAAGAGGAACTGAATAGGAGTTTTGCTTGTAATTAAACTGTGTGACATGTAAAATATTGAGATAACACATGCAGCTCTAAATTAGTCCTCTTATATAAAATGTAGTTACAGAATAATAAATGCTTGTTGAAGTGACTAAGTTTTTGTTTAAAACAGAAGCAAAGGGAAAAAGCTTATATATTTTGGTTGAGTCTGATAAAGTATAAATTAGAATGTACCATTACAATAAGAGCAGCAAAATGAAATAAAATGATATATTAAAACAGGGTAAACACAGGAAATGTGAGTTCTAAAATACAGTTAGAGTTCAGCTTTTAGCTATGATGTAATTTATTTAGGAGCTATTGTTAATGTGCTTACACTTAGTGAGTAAAATGGTTGTTTTTTTTTTTATCCTTTAGTAGAATAAGCAGGTATAATGATTCTCTTGATATATTTTCTTGGGAGAGGTGACTTTAGGTGAGAGGCACTTGCAGCAGCTACAGTTATGTGCATAGGATGCTGATAATCAGATAAGGAACCAACAGGAAGCATAAGCAGAGACGTGCTTCCTTTGATCCTCTTAAAGGCAGTGCTTTTAAGAGTTTTTACAAATGCTGACGGTTGAATAAGATATAAAAATAAAAGTCAAAAACCAAATACAAAATTAGGTTCATGTTTTGAGTAATATTAGGTTGAATCAGGTTCGAATAGAGAGAACAAGAGAGGGACCCAGAACAGGGACAGACCACTAGAGATTCACAAGTGGAAGGGGTCTCTCCCCGGGTATGAGTGGGTTCTGGGGTGAGGGAGGAGTGCTGATTGAGCTCTGCTCGCACTCTTATTCTCTCCTGCCCCTGATCAACTTTAGGCTCGCTGATACTTTGGTGTGATTAACCTCAAGCATGAGTGTTCTCAAGTGGGAGCTGGCATTTTATTATTAAGACCACCTAGATGACATGGGGTTGTCTGGTTTGCTAAGTCACAGGATGCCTAGAGAGGGTCAGTGATCCTAAAGTCCACGACGTCAGGGGTGGACAGGGAAGCAGCTGAATGGGACGAGGAGTGATGCACCTGAAAGTATGGTGACCTCTGGTCAGCCAGAGGTCAAAAGGGGGAATGAGGGGTCAGATAAAATGCTTTTGCCATTATGTAATCTGTAACTTCCACATAGTATGCTGATCAGTGTAATTTTCAATGATCAAATTGTAATAGAGACGAGCAAACATATTAGCAGATCTGAGAAGGAAAAATCTGTGTTATGAAAATGATTTTAATCTTTTATACATGATTGCATTTGAGCATATTAAAGAGCTGTGGCTCCTGGTCAAGTGAAGGTCAGAAACTCTTGGCAGGCGCTATGATCAGCCAATACAAGGTGAGAAGAACAGGAGCTCTGAAAGGAATTGCAACACACCTGCTTAGTTATTACGTATATCCTTTAGAGCTAAGATTTAAGTTTGTATCATTTATCACGTATATCTTTTAAGTAAGTTTTAAGGTTTATTTATCTTCAGTTTAAGTAAGTTTCCTTCATGGTTTGAGTGTGACATTTAGCCTAGAAATCACACAGAGTTCAGCTGTGTATGTGCACAGGCCTTATGTCTGGCTGAGACGGGAGGTGTAAGGCTAGCAGAGGTGCAGACGGGGTCATGACACATACATAGCCTACACAGCAGGCGCCCACACATACACACACACTCACACACACACATACACACCATAACAGATCTATTTTGGTAGGTGAGAAGTGGAGATGTGTTTTTGCTGCAATTGCAGAATTGTGCCGAAGTACTTAGAGGAAGTGCAACTGATGTCGAGACAGGAGACGTAATGTTCTTTAAACTATGTTAAAGTTCACGGAACATTTTGTGGTTTGAATTGACGTAAGCTGTACTATTGTCTGTTTTGCAAAAGAGGGGGGCTTTGTTGTAGTATCCATATAAAACCTTGTGTAATTGTTGTAAGTTCAGTTCGACGCTGAAATCTGCACAGCGGTCGGGCTCACACATGTGTTTATTAAAATGCCGTCTAAGTACACCAGGCTGGATCTGTGGTTATTTTTAGATTCCCTCTCTCAATATTTTTTGAACCTTAACAACAGGAAGTACAGAAAGATTTAACTCAATAGGGTGTGTCACATGATGATGTCACAGTCTGGCTGTCTACCCTGTGGGAGGGGCCTAAAGTAGGCATGAGGGGGGCATTACAGCCATTTCCTCCAGACTGAGAAAACAAAGCTGAAGGAGAGAAACTAGAGACAGAGCAGCAGCAGCCACACAGACAGGAGGCGTCTGCATCAGTGAAGGACTCTGTGACATCCACATCAAAGCAAACACACACTGGGACAACACACAGGAAGATGATGGACGAGGTGAGAGGCGGAGCAAGTCTCCAGTTTCACCAATCACAATCCATCAGGACTGTTCATCAAATGAAACGCTCGCGTCGTAACGAGACGTCGACACGACCAAACGCCATCACAGACACGTCTCTGCTCGCTGTCAGAAGACGAGGACGATGAAACAGGAAGGATTGAACTCTTCTGTGACATCAACGCCAGCAGAGGCTGAAACACATCCTGACCTTGAAAATCACAGATCCCCACGGGCGCACTCCCATCTGACACATCACATCCTGTAACAGGAGGAGAGCGCCGGGGTCGTGCTCAGGAGACATGAAGTTCAGTTACAGCAAAGACCATAAAGCAGCATGTAAACGAAGTGCACAGGGTTCATTCATGTTTGCAGGGCTCCATCACTGCGCCTCCACAGCTGGAAGTGTGTTGAGTGTTCAGTCACCCTGCAGGGATCTGTGATCACTCTCAGAGAAAACCAATCATAATACAGACACTTTTCTTTCTCCCTGCTGGAGGTTGGCTGGAGTTCTTTACTGTCCAACAGCTGAGCTGGACAGAAACAATCACAGGTTTCCCTGACTGAAGGTCACCATGCTCACCTGTGATCAGCGTGGGAGGAGTTTCAGGCCTTCAGACAGACGGCTGCAGGTCAGTGCTGCACCGACTGTGTTGGTCCTGAGTCATGGGGACAGCAAACGACTTGTCAAAGCATCTGCAGGAGAAGAAAGCTGAACTTTATTAAGCAGCAAAAGGACATAAAAGCACTAGATGTGAGTAAAGAGCTGCTCCTCGGCCCCATCATCGTGTGTGAGGTCTGAGGTCTGGTCCTTCTAATAAAGATGCATTTCCTCCAGTGTATCCATGAACTCGTGGGGCTGAATGATCACATGTTATCACAGTGATCATGTGGCTCAATGTAAAAAGTTCAAATAGACTGAAACACTGTAGATAAAGGTCAGAGGTCACGTTGATGCCTTCATGTTTGACCACAGAACGGTCAGTCTGTGTAACAGACTCTGTGATCAGTGATCAGTGCTGTGGGTCCAGATCAGAGGACATGTTGGATCTCTTCTTCTTTCACTTCCATATTAAACAGCTGCTGCGATGAACTGTGACTGTTAGCAGTAACTCATTAAACATGTCTGCACACTGTGAGAGAGCCGTCCTCCATCAGTGAGGCTGACAAATGCTCACACTGGGAACAGGAAGCAGATTTCTGTCTGACTGTCCTGATGGACAAAGGATGAAATCCTCTGTAACACAGTCAGCCTGTTACAGCCCATAATAACAATGAACACTTATTAAAATATGAAAGGATCACGTTAGATAAAACTGTTTTTAATCAAATATGCAAACAGATCCAACAACATTCACACAATAAGATCCAAATCATTAGTTCCAGCTGACATGGACTGGAGTGAGGACACCAGTGACTGAAAGAACCAGTGTTCCCATCACAGACTCATCATCATGTGTTATGTTAGTGTCTCATTCAGCACAGACACATTATTTCTGTTAGGTCCTGTCAGCTGTCAGCACTCTGTACAAGCACGACTGTGAACAACACAGACTTCTTTTAAATGTGTCACAGAAACATTCAGTGTGGATTTGATCCAGATGTTTCTGCGTATGGAAGTTACTCAGGCATCAAATAGATTTGAAGTCTTTATGATCCTGAGCTGACTTCAAACAAGGAGCTTCTCAGACTAACAGCACGAGCACAAAACTGAAAGGATGAGAAACAAAAGTTTGATTTTAATGCTTCACAGAAAATCTATTTTAATCCGCTGGAGACTCATTTAGGTCACTGCTGTTATCTTTCACTCAGTGCAGCGTTTCTGAAATGTCTTTGTATTATAGTGAAGTTTGAGCTTTGCAGGATACAAAGAAGAAGAAATCAAAGACGTGCACACAGCAGGTAGTTGTACAGAGGACGTCAGCTGATGGAGCAGAGGGAGGCAGACTGTGGATGAATGAGGAGGTGAAGGCCTGCAGGCCGGGTGGAGACAGAGGAGGTGATGGTCACTAATGACTTCAGACCAGCTTTCACCTTATTAACATAGTTGTTTGGTCACGTTGTGTTTGAATGAGACACGTACAGTTTGTGGAGTGGACCCGGGGCTTTGTGTGTCTGTGATCAGTCTTGGTGTTGAGGATTTCTCATGTTCAGCTCCCAACCAACAAAGTTGGAGCTAAAACTCTTCCTGTAGCCACGTGTGCTTTGCATTCTGCAGCAAAGTTCTACAGATGTGCAAAGATCTGGGCGAGCAATGAGCTGTGACATCAACATTAACTTTCTGTTTCCTGCAAAAGTCCACAGCACTTCCTGTTGTTGCTCAGACGTGACTGATAACTAGAATTGAACAGAACTCTTTGAAATTACTTAGCTTTAGCTGTATGCTAGCTACACTCTACAGTGACTTTCAGCTTCTTGTGCCACCAGGATGTTTCCCTCAAAGATGCTTGTAGGTGGATCTGACTGTGGTCAATCAACACCTGCGCCTTGCCGCCCTGATCAGATACCCAGCTGGGATAATGAGCTAGATATTTATAGTCAGTCCTCATGCATATGCTGTGCATATAGTAAGTGTCTGTCATGAAGGTGTCATGTGTGCATATCTGTGGTCAGTAAAGCTGATTGTGATTAATAGCTACACTACAGAGAGCCCACAGAGTTGTTGCATTGCTTGTTAGCCTTGTTTAGGGAGGGCTGGGGTTTCTTTGGAGCCGAATTCATTAAAGTTAGTTCAGCACCAAGTGAAAAGAATCCCTGAAGACTCAGCACAGAAAGTGTGAGACAGAAGTTTGCTGTGGAGACATGGACTGAGTTAGAAAACTAGCCAACATGGTTTATAACGGACAGTCATCATTAATGATGGAGAAGTGAAAGGACATGAAGGCTGCGCTGTTACACTTTTTGATAGCTGGAAACTTTAACTGTCATCAGAAAACATCAAATATTCTGGATCCTCTCTGCAGTGTCTCTTCTTTCCTCTGTGACTTCCATGGATTTTAGCTCAAACATGTTTTTAAATGGTTTGTCAGCAAACTGACCTCTGACCTCTACAGTACTGACCTGTACAAAGAGCTGTCAGTCTCAGCTCTTCTCTCCCAGCACTGGTGGAGCAGGTGTAGTTGCTGCTGACAGCCATTGTTGGTTTTCTCAGAGACAGGCGGAGGTCTGAAGTGTTGAGAGCATCAGCTCTCATCGATGTGCGCCGCTGTAACGCTGCTTTTGTCCTCTGAGATCACCAGGTATGAAATCCGAGCACTGACAGGGCAGCAGGACAGATCTTTCCCCCTCATTCACTTCCATGAGCACAGCCAAGGCATGCTGGGAAACTGAGGACACACCGACAGATGTAGAAATGACCTGCATGCTGTGGGTTTGTCTCAGAGTCCTCACAGGTGACACATTAGCTGCAGAAACCCAAGCCAGGTGTCTGAATACTGACACATGGACTCTTCCCATCCAGAGGGAGGATTTAGTCGCCCTTTATAATAACTACACAATAGTGAGCATTAGTATGTAGTTTATTAATGGAACCAGACCCAAACTGGTCCTGTTATACTTTCAGGACCTCCAAGTCTGCACTTATGTTTATTATCAGTTGGAGCCCCTCCTCATTCTTCTTCTTCTTCTTTGGTGCAACCCTGTAAATTTTGGGGTACCCCTTTGGCCCCTCCCCTTTTCTCCCCTGTGGGAGAGGTCGGTGTCATTTCTTTCCCAACACTGTACAACACACATATAATGTATATTTAGCCACCCTGATGTTTCTGATTGTGTTTTTAGTTCAATCATTGTCATCATTGTGTCTTTGCTAGATGCTGTAAATGTGTAGTACGTGTGTGCCACAGATGTGTTACAGTCTATGCTAGCATGAATAGATCATTCTTGCTAGCTTGGAAGTTGTGGTGGGTGGAGCTAACCCTCTTCCCTGCTGTTTGCATTTGGTTGTAGGAGCTGGAGCGAGCGAGTTAATGACTTGGAGCTCTTTGTTTCTTTGACCTTTCATTGTCAGACACAACGTAGGAACACGCCGGTTACATTAAGACAGATTTCAAAGATCTGGATCAATAAGTTCAGAACATCATCAGTGACAGCAGTTTATATGTCTAAAGTATGACATCACAGACAGAGCAGTTATTTAGGAGCTGTTATGGTTGTAAATTATAGGTTTATTACTTAGAAAATGATTCATGAAGTATTTAGATAATAATAATGTTTCAGATGATGAACATACAGGATAATTCTGCTTCTATAAATGTTATGAAGTTTGATTTCTCTGAGGTTTCATAAATACTTATCTCTGACTGTAATTTCTGGTAACTGAGGCACTTACTAGTCGTTATTGTTAGTTAGTGCTTTTGTCTGATCTCAACGAAGGAGACGATTATTCAGACTTTCAGGAGGTTTTAGATGAAACTGAAAGGCCCACAGAACCAAACACGTCTCAGCTGTGATCACACCAGAAACAGACAAACACAAAGTGATCAAACACACACCAAAGCCTACACTGCCATCTAGTGACAGAAACTAGTACTGCTAGACAACCAGGCTGCTTTAAAGCAGGTGATATTTAGGTTGGAAAATAAAAAATAAGTTGATAATAAACATTTGACAAAATCTTTTGGCAGCTAACATCTGGAAGTGAGCTGTTCTTTGGTGGTAATTAACAGTTTATTCTTGTTGGTAATTATGTAATGAAAGGTAGCAGCACACACACACACACACACACACACACACACACACACACACACAGAGTAACTGACAACAACAACTACAGACACGTCTGTGACTGCGATGAACACCTGAGTGTAAGACGAGGACTGAATATGATACAGTAACAGTCACATATGAATGTGTGTAACAGAGCATGATTATGTGTTATACATATATCAGAAATATGTGCTGGCTGTACATGCACTGTGTCCAATACTCCCAGTACGTGCACCTGCAGATGATATCCACAAAGCTCTGAGTGTCACAGAGTGGGCCTGTGCTCAGGTCACTCTGCCCCATTGAATTCTACTTACAGAGTTTTACAAGTGTGAGTAAAGTTATATATACAAGTTGGTGGCTGATAAGTTCTTGTAGTGACCCCTGACCCCGTGGTTCTTATTGGTTAATAGTAGCTTAGAGCATCTGCACCAATCATAAAGCACCAAGTTTGAGTGGAGCGAGTGTTGGACTTTGTCCCTTTTCCCCTGGACCATTACACATCCTGCCCTGTACACGTGGGGTTTGTAAATAAATGTACGACTGCTGTTCTAGTTCAGCTGCTCTGCGCCTGCTGACAGCTGCAGTTATTATATGACATTTTATTATTGTATTATCCATCCATTCACCTCTACTGTTCTTGCATTACATCACATAGTCAGCATAAATATGTTTTTAATGAATGATGAAAGTGGGATGAATTTAATGAGCCCTTGTTGAGAGAGGTGGGACAGAGAGAGACAGAAGTCCCCCCCTCACCTCTTATTGGCTCTGAGAGAAATAAAAAGGTTTTAACATTTAGGCTGTTGTGTTTACAATGATATGAAGTGCTGTTAGTAAATCATCTTCATTCTGAATCAGAAGTTTAATGAATGTGTTGAATGAGAATAATTGACATGATTTAAATGTGTAGATGTTGTGTGTGTAGACTCAGCTTTGAGAGATTAGTGTGTGTGTGGCTGCAGGAATGTTGGAAGATAAGAAATGTGCCAGAACTCCATCCTGATAAAAGACATTAAGAGTTAACAATAGAGTCATAATTCATATGTGATTGTGCTGATAGTTAATCCTGCTTAACTGACTGAAACTGTTTAGAATACAATCAGGTTTAAGTTTAACCAAAGCAACGAATAAGAAACTATGATAATAACTCTGTAGGCCCCACACTGAGAGTCTGTGTGGAAAGGATGGAGGAGCCACTAATCTCACATTAACATGGAAATCAAATCAATTATACTGAATATATTTGTTTCTGGGAAGAAAGTTTTCCTGTGTGTTTGAATCAAAAAGACATTATGTGGATGTTGATGTGAAAATGAGCTGATGGTGAATCTAACTGAAGATGAACTGCATGGGTTGATGCTTCATAAAGTGAAGTATATTCATATGCAGCCAAATGTTCATAATGGAATTTTCTATGTTAAGAAGAAAAGAAGAAAATGAAATGAAGCGATTTTGAAGCTAAAAGTCAGACACAGAGAGGATGAACGTTTATGGTTAGTTGCTCGAGTTCTTGCGATGAGCAGAGATGTCATCTGAAGACTCGTCCCGTGAGTCCACAGTTTGACACAAATTCATAGAAATTCTATCAGGATAAGATAGAAGATCTTTATTGTCACTGTTACCAGAACAATGAGTAGTTTGGCATCTCTCCATTGGCAGCTTGTATCTGTTTACATTCAGATTCTCAGGATAATAGAAGAAGATAAATAAAGATAAGAACAAGTTTCAGAGGTACCTACACAGGGAATGTGTGTAATGCACAATAAATGAAGTAAACAAAAGGATCTGCACAAGTTCTATACAGAAACAAATCTATAGATATATCTGCAGGTACAGTGTAAAGAGGAGGATCAGGTCAGTATAAGGTGCTCTGTGATTGGTGGGATTGCACATTGAGTAAGTGGTAGGAATGCTGGTTGCTGCTGTAAAAGAATACAGTTCTATAAATAGAGGCAGGAATTCTACTGTAATGAATACTGGTTAGAAATAAATCTAGTGCAAGTGTCCATGAGTGTTAACAGTTAACCTTCAATCAGGGTGGAGGTAGAAACTTCTACTGAGTCTGTCTTTGTTGGACCTGTAGAGTTTACCAGAGGGAAGGTGGGAAAGTGAGTGTCCAGGGTGGAGGGGTCCTTGATGATGATGCTGGCTTCCTGCTGAAGGCTGCCAGTATAGATGTCTCTGAGGGGGGTCAGTGAAGTGCCGATTGGCCGCTCTGCTGCCCTCACCACGCGCTGCAGTTTCCTCTTGTCCTCCACAGTGCAGCAGTTGAAGCAGAGGGTGCAGCAGGAGGTCAGAAGGCTCTCGATGGTGGAGCAGTAGAAATGAATTAGCAGGCTTTGGGGCTTGACATTGCTTCCTGAGGAAGTGCAGCCTTTGTTGTGCTTTCCCTACCTGGTGGGAGATGTTTGTGGACCAGGTAAGGTCGGCCGAGATGTGGACTCCGAGGAACTTGAAGCTCTCCACCCTTTCTACCTCCTCCATCAATGTAGAGGGTGGAGTGCTCAGATGGCTTTGTTCCGCTGAAGTCGATTATCATGTCCTTGGTCTTGGCTGTGTTCAGATGCAGGTTGTTGTCACACCATTGCTTCAGATGCTGAACCTCCTCTCTGTAGCTGAATCATCGTTGTTGTCCATCAGTCCTATGATGGTGGTGTCATCAGCACATTTATAATGGTGTTACTGGTGTGGAGAACAGTCATGGGTGAAAAGTGAGTATAAGAGGGGACTGAGGACGTTCAGAGTGAGGGTGGAGGAGGTGTGGCTCCCATCCTGACGTTCTGGGGTGTGTTGCTCAGGAAGTCCAGTATCCAGCTGCACAGTGAGCTGCTGGGTCCTAAGTTGCTGAGTTTATGAACCAGTTTGTGGGCTTGAACTGTGTTGAAGGTAAAGTCCACAAACAGCATTCTCACGTACGTGTTTCCTACTGTCCAGATGTGTGAGGGTTGTGTGAAGAGCTGTAATCATGGCGTCCTCTGTCCACCTGTTTGCCTTCTACAGACTGTAGCAGTGAGAGGTTGAAGATGGTGGTGAAACCTCTGCTAGTTGGTCTGCACATGCTTTAAGCCCTCCACCGGCTGCACCGTCAGCACCAGCTGCTTTCCTCGCATAGACTCTGCGCAGTGTGGCTCTGACCTGATGCTGCTCCAGCTGGATGGGGGCGTCGTCCCTCTCTGTAACGACAGGATAGGTGTTGGTGTCACTGTTTTGTTGGTCAAAGCGGGCGAAGAACTGCTTCATGGTGTCAGGTGAGGTGATGTGCGGGAGTTTGTTTGTGTGCGATTGTCCTTGTAGCCAGTGAGTGTCTTGATCCCTGCCACATGTTTCTGGTTTGTGTTAAAGTGTTCCTCAATGCGCTGTTTGAATCTGCGTTTGGATTCTTTGATGCTTTAGATCAGACGCCTCTTTGTAGGTTTGTTGGTCTCCTGATCTGAAGGCGCTGCTCTCAGTAGAGCTTGCACCTCACTGTTGAGCCATGGCTTCTGCTTTGGGAACACTTTGTCTTTGTTGTTGTTACACTCTCAGTGCAGATGTATGAGAGTACAGCAGATGTGTGGCCCTCCAAGTCTGATCCTTCTGTGAATACACTCCAGACCATATTGTCCAAACAGTCCTGCAGGGCTGTGGTGGATCCACAGTCTAGTGTAGACTGTGTTACTTCTGGGTCTTAAGAGACAAGGTTTGGATTTCTGAGGATGTTTCTTCTTCATAAATGTACTCAAGTAAAAGTAAAAAGTATCGCGCCAAAAAGGTACTTTAAAAGTACATTTTTTCCCCAAAACTTACCCAGGTAAATGTAACGGAGTAAATGTAACTCGTTACTACCCACCTCTGGTAATAACTCTGATTTTTCTGTGTATTATGAACTAAATGTATCCTGATACACACAGAGATGGATGAGCAGAGGTCACATGATGAAAGAACAAACATGGAGTCTTTGATTTATTTAGATATTTATTGATGAATGCAAACAAACCCTGACACTGAACCATCGTCGAGCAGAACAAACCTGATCACATGACCTGCTGACCCAAACAGTGAAAAGCTCCATGGCAACAACAACAAACAGCCTCACATATGTTAACAGAGGCTGTTAGAAGCACAGAGTCTTTACAGTCTTTCTCCTGTTTGTACACAGATCTCTGCACATCTTCATCACAGTTACTCACAGACGTGCAGAGTGTGTGGATATCAAAGCTAAGTTTCCACCATGTTTGTAGTCTGTACTGGGACTCATGGAGCATCTCTCTATGAGCACTCAGTGCTTTAAACAGTGAGTCCCAGTTTAACCAGCAGCCTTCACACCACACATCACACAGACATGGAAACTTCAAACCCTCAGACTGAAGTCACTGTCAGCCTCTGGCACCAGCGACTGCGCTAACAAACACACAGCAAACAGTGAAGGTTTGGTAGAGAAAGCTGGTTGGGTAATACCAAGTATGCAGCGAAGGAGGCGGGGTTACATTACTAGATGATTAAACATGAAACTATTTTGCTGATAATAATTGAAGCGAATAAAGAAAATAAACAAGATATTTAAACACAACATATTGATATTCACTGTGAAGCTTTGAGTGGAAAAAGACAGAAAAACAACATGTGGATCCTGGAATAATGGGAGCTTCCATCTTTGAAGGACTGAAGAGGAAGAAGTTTACAAGGAATCATTTAGAAGAGTTTCAAACATCAACTGATTGAATCCATGAATGTGAAAACGTGTTTGTGAGTGAAAGAGACAGACATGTACAGACTGAACTATCTGTTCAACAGTCGGAGTGTTTCTCTAACAGGAGACACTCTTTACACTCAGCACAGGGACACTGAGGAACCAGGAGACCAGAACGTAAACCCAGGATAAAGAGTTTGAGTGAATGTGGTGTTGAAGGTGTGGAGGTGGATCAGAGTGTCAGAGGAGACTCTGTAGAAGGACAGAGTGCCAGCAGGACAGTCCACATACACTGCTACTCTGTTAGAGACAGAGGAGGAGGAGGAGGAGGAGGATGTGTGTCTGTTATTGTGTCTGACATAGTAACCAATCACAGAGCAGTTCAGACTCCAGGACTGATCATTGTATCCAAACACACAGTCTTCACCATTTCCATTCCTTCCGATTCCTCTGTAACTCACTGATATATCAACCTCTCCTCTCCACTCGACCTCCCAGTAACAGCGACCAGTCAGACCATTTCTACACACCAGCTGATGACAAAAAAATCTGTCTGGATGATCAGGATATGACTGAACCTCCTCCACACGTGTCACCTTCCTGTTGTTGTCAGACAGTTGGAGCTCTGTGTTCACTGTGTTTGTGTCGATTGTGAGTTGACAGGAATCTGATGGAGAGAACAAACACAATCCAGCTGCAGTTATTGATCCATCATCTGTTCATTGATTGACACTTTGATGATGACTCCTGACATGATGAAGATGGTTGAATGTGTGCTGCTTTGTTTTCATGAATCCCATTAAAATCACACTTACACTTCCTCAGACCTGGTCTCAACCATCGGACTCCAGCAGGCTCCACCCTGAAAGGAGGAGGGGTCAGAGCAGTCAGCATGCACACATGGACATTACATGGCTCTCATACACACACTGTTACACACTGAGCTCAAAGCTCGGCTCCACTGTTTTATTCAAAGAAATCTACATTTATTTATCAGCACATTTAAAAACATGAGGGAGAGAACTGTGACAGCGCCGTTCCTTCGCTTGACCTCAGTCGCGCTCGTCTGCTCCCTCGTAACACTGCTCTTTATTGAGGTTACATGAATATGAATAAGTTCATTATCATATGACGTCTTACACAGGTATGAACAAAGAGTACCAGTCTGTGCATAGTGTAGGTATGTGTGTGTGTGTGTGTGTGTGTGTGTGTGTTCCAGACGTGACCTTGTGACCCCAAAGCTGGTGCTAAGAGTCCAGCGGTCGTAGAGTAGGTGTCCTGCTATACCATAAATCAGTAAGAGAAGGTACGACCTATCTCATGACCCCAAGTTGTGTGTGAATGCCAGAGCACTCTGGAAGGCACACAGAGTCTTTAAAGACTACTAAGGATCAAACCTCTATAATTATGCAATCGATTATAAAACTCTAAGCATAGATGAGTAAATATTTCTAAGCATAAATGACAAACAACAATATAAAACTTACAGCTTGTTTTAATAACAGAATTCATTTGTTTCTCTTATTAACTAATGCTAATTTGATGTGAATTAGCATTATGCACTAATGCTAACACTTACTTTTTAACAATGTGAGTAGTTAATGCTAACTATTTCCCTTAACTTTAAAACAATGTGAACGGCTAATGCTAACACTCTTTTCCCTAGCATAACAACAATCTGAGCTGCTAATGCTAAGTAGGCCGCCATTAGCACCTACGTCTAATTTAAGGCAAATACGCATTACAACCTAATGCTCATATCGTTTTCCTTTGCTTTATAGCAATATGAGCAGCTACTGCTAAATATACTGCTGTTATTAGCTAATGCTAATTTAATGTGAGTTAGCATCATTTGCATTAAACCGATGTGAGGAGTTAATGCTAAGTAGGCTGCCATTAGCGGCTAATTCTAATTAGGGGTGAATAATTATTACCAGCTAATGCTAATATCGTTTTCTCTTTCCTTATAACAATGTGAGCAGCTGAAGCTAATTTGAGGTGAATAAGCATTAGTAGCTAACGCTATTACCCTTTTCTCTTGTGTCATAATGATGTGAGATGTTAATGCTAAATAGGCTGCCATGAGTGACTCCTTTCCCTTGCATTATAAAGATGTGAAGAGTTTATGCTAAGTAGGCTGCCATTAGTAGCTAATGCTAATACTGTTTTGCCTTGCTTTCAACAACTTGAGCAGCTATTGCTAAGTAGGCCACTTTGCTCTGCTAAGGATTTGTGTGACCATGATGGAAACTCTGATAAGCTAATGCTGCTAAGCTAATGCTGTTTATGGGCCCTGTTAGAATCAATATTTCATTCTCATTATGTTGTTTGAGAACAACAACAGAAAAATGTGGACTTGAGAACAAATTTATTATGAATCCCGCTGTGAATGTAGAGTTTGTCATTATTTAAGCTTCCATTTCCAAATGTTAGCTGACACTTTATGAGGTACACTGGCATCTATCTCAGGTACACCTGTGACCTAGATGTTCCTGCAAACAGACTCCTTGGAGACGCCTACATGAATATCCATGTACTATCCAGCTAGACTAGTGTGTCTGTCCCTGAAAATATTCCTGCATGTGTGATTGTTCATGTGTCATCTGCAGGAAACAAACAGGAAGTGAGTGAAGGACTCAGGAAATGTTTCCAGCTCTTCCTCCTCTATCAGACATTCTCCATACCTGAGAGTGTCCAGTCTCCAGCCTGGATCCTTCAGTCCAGCCGACAGCAGCTTCATTCCTGAGTCTCCTGGATGATTGTAGCTCAGGTCCAGCTCTCTCAGATGGGAGGGGTTGGAGCTCAGAGCTGAGGCCAGAGAAGTACAGCCTTCCTCTGTGATCAGACAGCCTGACAGGCTGCAGACACACAAAACAACAAACCATCTGTCAACAATCGTTATCTCTTTGTCACAATAACACCTGTCCATTTACATCCATTCAATGTAACTTTATTTATAAGTAATAATTCCCAACAGACACCAACAGTCATCTCAAGCTGTTTAACAGAGTAAGGTAACAGCCTCCAATATTAGAGAGAAAGCCCCAACCATCAGACAATCCACTGTGAGCAGCACTTGGTGATGGTGGGAAGGAAGAACTCCCTTTGACACAAAGATCCTCCCAGTGAAAACAGGCTCCAGGAGGAGCATCTACCATGACTGGTTGCAGGGTGAGGGGAAAGAGAAGAGATGAGCTCAGAGAGACAAGAACAAAACACAAACTAAGGAGAGAGAAGACAAAAGTTAAGGACATGCAGTAGTGACATATAAAAGCATCAGGAGTGAAAAGAGGGGAGTGGAGAAGAAAGCAGAGCATCATGGGAAGTCCACCAACAGCCTGAGCCTATAGCAGCATAACTAAGGGATGGTTCAGGGTCACCTGATCCAGCTCTAACTATAAACTATATCAAAAAGGAAAATTTGAAGCTGATCTTCAAAGTAGAGAGGGTGCCTGTCTCCTGAACTCAAACTGGGAGCTGCTTCCACACCCAGTCCAACACAGCCAGGCTTTCTTTGCTGCTTTGACAAAACCTCAAATTCCAGTCAGAGATGATGAGTATCATCACAGTGATGATCATTCTCTGTTAACCCAGGCTTTCTGCTTGAGGATCTGTGCGCGCTCACAGAACAAGGAGACCTTTAAACATCATTTCACTAAATGGATGGACTGAGCTCAGCCTACAGATGAACTGGTGCCAGAGATCATAAAGAACATCAGACAGTCAAATTCAACACTTTAGATGGAAATATGAGATTAATGCTGCAGACAATCATGAACCTGCTGAATTCATGAACATCAAGAATGCAGCGAGTGGTAAAATAAAGATTTGACCTCAGTGTTTCTGTCTATTCCTAACATATTCCTAACATGATAGCTGCACTTTAGAGCTCTAAAACTGGAACTGACACATATTTAAACTCTACATGTTACTCAGTACATTCAGTTTTGACACTCGCCCACAGTCCAACAAAGGAAACATGGAGATCACATCAGTTTGTCATCAAAGTCTAATTATTAGTGCAACGTAACCTGTTATTATCTCGTTAACTCATTAACTGATTAACACCAACAATTATTTTATCGCACATTAACACAGTTTTTAAAATCATGATTATTGTGAAAGTGCTCACTGGCTCTGAATATAAAGCCATGGGTCACAGAAGGGATGTTGACCAGTGCTGGCTTGAAATGGGCGTCATTATGCGTCTCAACCAATGAGAGCATTGAGGGTGGGCCTAATACTACTGCAGCGCTCACATGACCCGGGACAGAAAGAAAGGGGCGGGGACAGAAACATGGAGACAGGTACAGATCTTTGACATGTTCATTTTAAACTGTTCCAGGAGGCAGTGTTGATACAACTAAAGTTATCTGGAAGCAAAGTTGAGTTTTTTATCACCGGAGTACTTCAAGTCTGAAGTATCACTTAAATGCATTACACGCTGTTGATGGCAGCAAACCACCTAAACAAACAGAGGTGGGAGGCTTGGGCAGACTACGTTGGATCAGCTTGTGGGATGAGTCTAGATAAACCAAAGAAAGACAAGCTAACAAATGCCATAGTGAAGTGAGTAGCTACAAACTGCAGGCCGATTAGTGTTGTTGAAGAAGTCGGTCTGAGGAACGTTCTTAGGATCAACAAATGACAGCATGTATGAGCCTCAAGACGCACCATCACAAGAAGAACACATGAGCTGTAGAAAAAGGAGAGACTACGAAAGCCACGGCGTTACAACGTGCACCAGCTGTTGGTCTCTCTGGAGACTACTGGACGTAGCTGGGTAACCATGGTGACGTGGGAGTTACAGAAACGTGCTAACATGTGATTCATGTTGCACAGCAGTGGGACATTTGAAATAAAGTCAGCACACTCAGTACAGATAGTGCATCAAATATGATGCTGCTGCCAGACGTCTGCCTTTGAACACGTCCCTGCATCGTGCACAACACCAAGGTTGCCATGGCAATCACAGCTAACAGGGACAACGTGCACAGCTGGAACTCTGCAGGTATATTTAACATGATGTAATTCTCAGTGTCCTGTCTGTGTGTGAGACAAACAGCCTCTGTATGTGTGTATAAATACAGCATGAATATGTAGAGGACATGTTTGTGGATATAAGTACATGAATGCTCTACGTCATTTGAATCTTTGATTCTTGTTTCTGTTGCAGGTCTGTGACTGAACTTCTGGGAGGAGAAAAGTTGGTTTCATGCTCTGTGATTCTGTGTTTTGTCGTCTCTCTCAGGTGATGGAGAGCTCAGATGATGACCCCGCCTACGTGGTCAAATTCAAGTCTACATTCAGACCACACCTGGAGACACGCAAGCAAAATGCCAACATTGTATATGTGAAAGCTGCTGCTGCACTGGAGCCAGATTCAAGGAGCTCAAGTGTTTACCCAGATCTTACTGAACTTACTGAAGGAACAGAGGGTTGTTGGAGGGAAACCTGTGGAAGCAGCAACATCCGAGCCACCAGAGAAAAAGTTGGCCCTATTGGTGCTTCATCAGAGTGTGAACAGGAGGAAGACTCAGCTGAGAACAGTGTGGTGGATACAGAGCAGAGCCCACCATCAGTACAGAGGCCTGTGCATTAGAGTGCTGCTCCAAACATGCAGCACAAGTACTTGGCCACAGCTGCAACATCTGTACCTGTGAAAGCTTGTTCTCTGTTGCTGCTCATAATGTACAGAAGAAGAGAGTTTCTTTATCATCAGAAAATGTCAGTGAGCTTGTGAGTCTTAGCAGCTGGCTCGGTGCAGAGGAGGAAGAAAATGTCAAGTCAGAGGAAGATAAATGCAGTTCATGTTGTCAACTCAACCTGGACTATTGAAAGAGTTTTTCTTTGTCTTGTTTCTGACTGAGATTCTCCAAAGGAAATCCAGTACAAACACACACTTCACACACTCAAAGTCCTGCACAGTAAATGAGCTGATGAGTGTTTGTGCTGCTGCCTGATAACAGAAAAATAGTTCTGCTGCTTCCTGTTCTGAAAACACACATTTATAAATGTTCACTTGCTGTTGGTCAAAAGTGTCTGTTATAATGTTATGTTGGTGGCTCTGGACTCTGAGGGGAACTTTGTAAAAAACTAGATCAGATGTTGACGTCCTGGCAGAGGTAAAGAACTTTTATTTGATATTTGATTGGATTAGATTCATGTTTCAGCTCAGATTGACAGAAACATTTGAACTGCTACTGTGTTAAAGGGAACACTGCTGTTAGTTGTTTCTGCACACTGAATGTTGCACTTCTCATACTGCAGTACTATTAAAATAAGTACACAATACACTACTTTTGAACTCATGATTGAATGTTGCTGTAACAAAGCCATTAATGGTGATTCAATGTGTTCATGGTTGCCCAGAACTACAAATGATTGTACAAGTGTGACTGATCCACTTTCTAATGTGTGTGTAGCCCACACTGTGTGTCACTGTGTCACAGGTGAGTCTGTGTATCCAGGTTCTATGAGGAGAACAGGATATAGTGACTGAGTCCAGCAGCTTAAAGTCTGACTCCATCCTCCATTTAAATAACTCACACCAACCACTGAATACCTTTGCCTTTGTGTAGCTGACACTTCATTTTAATGCCCTTCTATTCTGGTCAAGTCAAACAGCAGTGAGAAAGACTGATTCATTTCTATTTAGTCTTGTGATGTGCAGCTTTGATCAGAGCATTAAGGCCCAGCAAAGATTACTGAGGTCATAGAGTCACTGATGAAACCTGTGTGCTTATAGAAACTGAAACCCACCATAACCCATGGAAAGAATTACTGTCCATCCAGGCTCCTGAACATGAAGCTGATGAAGGTGGAGTATTGTGAGGGCTGATGGAGATGCTGATGAAGAATCCAGGAGCAGTGGGAGGATGGCAGCATCAGCATGAAGGATCAGTGTGAGAACACATCATCATCCACAAAGAAAACCAGTCTGAGTGTCTGACGCTCGTTAGAAAGACGCAGTCCCAGCAGTTAGCTTGTCTGCTAGTTAGCTGGTTTGATACTTAGCTTGGAGCTAACTCACTAGAACATTCAATGCTAAACTGTGTAAACCAGGGGTGTCAAACATATGACCCGTGGGCCAAATCCAGCCCTTGAGATAATTTCATATGTCAAATATTGATGAATTTTCAGGCTTGCTGATAATCAATGTGAGCACGGCTGAGATTTTATTCTGATGAGCAAACCATGTGGCCAAACACTTTAAGAGACAGACTGGGATCATACCATTATATGAAAGAGGACGGAAATGTCCCATAGACAGCAAGGGTAGTGGTAGAGACCAGGTACACAGAGAAACAGGGAGCTGTACTTAAATGCAAACAAAGGGTTTCAAACTCGTCCAGATCTTAAACCTCACGCGTGTTCTTCCTAATAGCAGTAAGTGGATAAAAATAAGGCATTTATGAAAACACTGAATAAAATTTTCTGCCTTTAAAAAGACTAAATGTACAGTTCAGTATTGAATACTACATAAAATAAACTATATATAAAGTGTGTCTGAATGGCAGAGATGCAGAAAGCTGTGCATGTAGCACAGAGCCACGGCTCAGTGTCTGAATGAGTCTCACAGACCTGAACGTGCTGTTGAAGCCTTTTATAATTATAACATAATTCTTTACTCGCTTGATCTGCTCCTTACCACAAGCGACCAGATGTAGAAGGTTTTGGACTTTTAACTATATTTTCTTAAGTTTTACAACTTTTCTTACTGTTAAAAACCTCGTTGTGGCCATTCATGCTATACAAAGTAATTAGACATGTGTGGTATCTACAGAAATATCAGAATCTCAGCTAAAAGTTCACAAAATCATCTCAACAACCACCAAACAGCTAAAACAGCAGGTGAACAGACCCCACAAAAAGATGTAAACACAAAGTGTGGATTCCCCTGATCATCTGTTTTTTTTAACCCTCTGGCTCTATCCTGGCCATTTGTGGCCACTTCACTTTTCTTTTTTCTTTGTTCTGTTAATGCAAATGGAATGAAACTTCCCAAAGGTGTGTATTTTTTTTCAGATTTTTTAATTTTCAACATCAGCTCCTTAATAATAGCAATAATATTCACTATACACTAAATTGTTCCTCTTGGCTCTATCGTGGCCATTTGTGGCCAATTGAAACCCATTATAACCACGTTTTTTGATTCCTTGTTACTGACAGTACTATATCATGCGATTTAGGTAAAACTGCTTTCATTCTAAACTCAACACATGAAAATTGTAGTTTTTAATGTTTTTTACCAAATTACATCATTTACCCATTTTTGGCCAATCAAGCAATTTCATGTAATATTCTGAGTTTCTAGTAGCGACCTTTGATGGCTTACCACACTCCAATGGACCAAAATAATGAAACAATTTTGACATAGGTTTGATCTTAAGGATCTAATAGTTTGTGTTTGTGCATGACATTGCAGCACAAACATGTATTTGCAAGATAGACTGGAATAAATTATGACGCATCAAACATTACATAGGCTGCAGTGAATTTCTGTGGATGCAGGATATTGAGCTTTGAGGTTCCCAGTCAAACTTAGCTTTGAAGCACATGTTAAAAGCACTTTAACTCTTGTATTTTTCATCAAAAGATACCATACCCAAAATATCAACTCTAGAAACAAAAACAAAAAAAAACCCCAATCACAGGACATTTTGCAGAGTTCAAACCTGCAGCTGCAGCTGGAGCGCAAACAACAACAAACACTATTTGTAAACGTGTCCTGGAGTTTATGCAGGTGCAGACAGAGCTACTGCTGTAAGTAAGCCTAACAGCTTCTAGATCATTCATTCTGGCAATATGGCAATTAGATCATCACTGCTTCACGCACTGCCTATATGATGTGGTCAGAGAGCAAGGACACCAAGCAGTCTTCTGACCTTGAAGAAAAGACATCTGTCCAAGATGAAGAAACCTCCTCTCCAGAAGATGAGGGGACAATCTCCAAAGAGGCTGACTGCATCACCACTGATGTTGAGTTCTAGCCAGTGCCTGAATCCTCTTCTTTGGGGGAGGATTGGGGTTGGGGGGCATGGAGGTGGAGGCTGAGCAGCTGATGGAAAAGAACATAGGAGCATTTTCTGAGACCGAGGAGCCGGCGACTTAGTGGATCCTTCATGAAAGGAAAACCATGTGGGTCCCACCACTGAAGAGAGACTGCTCCACAATCCAGTGCCCACTGGTATCAAACCAGGGCTCACCCTGTATGCAGTTCCCTGCATTAGCAGCCTGAGATCTACTTTTGACTTTTTTATAACAAAGGAGATCTTTTAGCTGCTGTGCACCCTTACAAACCTGCACGGGAGGCCAAGGTGTGAGGATTGGAGGATTATAGATGAAGTAGAGATAAAACCTACACCAGAATAAAGCAATACATAGCATGTTGGATGAAAACACTGGAAGTTCTCAGGAAGTAAAAAATGGCATGGGGTTCAGACTCCAACTGACGGAGGAGCTCCGAGGACAACGTCTTTACTTCAGTCACCTTGGCAGAGGAACTCCTCAGATGAAAACTGGCACAGGTGAAACCACCCGGAGCTTCCTTCTCAGCTCCTCCAGTTGCAACAGAGGAAGATTTTGTTGTCTGTCTTTGGCTTCACCAAAACTACCACGGCGATATCCCACATGCCAAAGCAACGGAGGAATGTGCTTCTTTTGACAGCAACACACAGGGAACCAGCAGTCGGTGATGGGGAATAAAGGATGCGTGAAAGCAAGAAGCAATCCTGGACTACAATAGGCACAAATACAGATTGGATAACTTAGAGAGGATGTTGGCACCTCGTGTTTTTGAAGGAAAACTAACTGATGACTGCTGGCTCTTTTCTCCAATTTCCTGGATGTCTTGGGATACGATGCCTTTGTCCCGCCGGAAACAACTTCACTGAAGTGGGGAAGTCCTCTACACCCTACAAATGAAAAGTGATCCTGGAAGAGCTGGGACACATGCTGGTGACCTCAACAACTGCAAGACACCCTTCTCCTTAATTCTCAGCCACTTCTGCCTTTGATCTCAAGATACAGCAGTCTGAACCAGAGTGTGACCCACACCCCACCAACAAAATGAGAAGAAGGTGCAAAAGGCGCACCTCCAGGATTGGAACAGCTGCCCCTTGAACCAGGTGTAGAAAGTGTGCCTACAAATAACACTCTACTGTGGTTAGCACATCCTGCTGCTAATGAGGATGCACACAGAAGCACACACATACTGGAATATAAATTTTGATCATTTTATTGGTCATTTCGGCGGTTATTTGGTCATTAAATTGCCTTTCTGGCCACTAACACACCATTTGTGATTTTCTTTTTGGCCATTCATTCAACACCCCCCCCCCCAAAAAAGTAAAAATAAATCATTGTTGCTGTTACTGTTACTGACCTGCAATGAAGATAAAAAGAAATATTAGGTTTCATCATTCATATGCTAAAAAAAGTGAACTTTATTACTATTTTCCCCCAAAAGCGTAGTAATAATACATAATCTGACTGTTATTCAAAGGGTATAATATCAGAATTTGAATTATATTTTGGCTTTCATGACTAGGACCGGTGCTAATTTAAAAAATCAAGCCAATGAAAGTAGAAAAATGTTTTAATATATATGAATTTTGTAGCATTTTGTAAATGTAAACAAGGGGTGGCCATTTTTGGCCACAAACAAGCTTAGAGGGAGTTTTTTTTGTTTTTCTGTCACTGCACAAAAAAACAAAGATGCATAAAACTCATTGATACTTTTAATTTTTGCTACGCATCTAACCTCCATCATGGTTAGAAAATAAATCAGTTTGCATGTATTATTTAGAAAAAAAATGGGGATTTTATGCTCTTATCCCTATGTAAATCATTAAAATTATGTGATTTAACTGGTATTTAAAGGGTTAAAATTCTGAATTTGAAATAAATTTTGATTTTCATGAACAGCACTAATGCTAATCAAAAAAATCAAGTCAAAAAAAGTGGAATTTGTTCTTAATATATATGAATTTTATAGCATTTTGTAAATGTAAACAGGGGGTGGCCATTGTTGGCCACGAACAAGCTGAGAGGGAGTTTTTATGTTTTTGCTCTCCCTGCACAAAAATAACAATGCATTATAATCAATGTTGATGTGAATCAATTACATGCCCCAGACTCTACTATTAATAATACAAGAAATTTCAGTAGCAATGCAATTATACAAAATTGCGAGATTTGAGGTTGTCTTCCCTCTAGTGCAATGGATAAACAAACTGGTGTTTAAAGGGTTAAACATTTAAAAAGTAATAACTATTTTATATTTATGAAAAGAACTGAAGTTAGTTAAAAGCTTTATGCAGAAAAAATGGCAAAAAAAAACATAAAAATTATAAAAATTACAGACCTAATCTGTTGGTGGCCACTTTTGGCCACGAATAAGCTGAAAGGGTAGTGATTTTGAACAAGCCGTTCATTTACTGCTGGTTCAGTGAATTTTGGTTGGACAGTGATGAAACCTACAGTCTCAGAATCTGTAAGAAGCCTGCTCTCATCACTGTTTTACCATCATGTTTCTACTTACACAATAACAAAACAGGAAGCAGTTCCCAGGAACTGCTTCCTGTTTTAGAACTTTTCAACATAAGAGTATGTTGCACTTCAGAAGACCTCCACATCTCCTCTTATTAGAGGGCTGCCTTATTATTAATTTGCTAAATCTGTCAGTTGAAGAAAAAAAACAATGCTTGATCTCACCTGAGAGTTTCCAGTGTACAGTGTGGACTCTTCAGTCCTTCAGACAGAAGCTTCACGCCTGAATCCTTCAGGTTAATGTTACTCAGGTCCAGCTGTCTCAGATTAGAGGTCTGAGACCTGAGACCTGAGGCCAGAGCTTCACAGCTTCTCTCTGACAGGTGACAGAGACTCAGTCTGAGAAATAACAGATAAACAATTACCAAAAAAAAAAAAAAAACCCCACACACTTATGTTGAAGTGTAACAACATATTATTATATTTTTGCAATATTTAATCTTAGTTTTTGTCAGGAAACTGAGCACTGATGCAGAGCAACATGTGGAGAGAATCAGAGGAGAAGAAGTGAAGAGAGAACAGCAGTAAAACAACACTGAATTGTTCAGTGTGCTTTTGGTATCAACACAATGTGTCAAATTTCTTTATTTTATATTCGTTTTAGAAGAATAGATGATTATCACTTAGATAACAACCACAGGCCAGATCTAGATGGCGCTTTGGTAACAGTTACACCCAGAAATATTTCACAAATGTGGACAATTTGTCCTCCAATGTATTCAGTATTGAACAAACTGAGTACCGATGACCACTTAATATTTTTGATATTTTATTTTAGTTGTTTCCACCTGATTTGTGTTAACTAGAATAAACATTTAAAAACTAAAGCTATGATCACACACGTACTTACAGAGCTTTGTTTGAGGCTTTGACCACTGGCAGCAGCCTCAGATGAACCCTTTTTAAAGGCTCGTGTTCTCACTTAGATCATCAATTTCTACTTACATTTCTTCCTGGGAAAAATGGGGATTACTTTGAAAACAGGAACTATTTTCCCCAATAAGCACCCCTAGATTAGGTAATCACTCAAACATCTTCTCAGTCAGAAGAAGCTGTCTTGTAATGAGGGACAGAAGAAAAAGATTGAGGCACATAAACTTGTTGAAAGAGAGATAAAGCAGCTAAAATCAGGTGTAAAAGTAAAGCAGAGGATGAGTTAAATAAAGGACACTTGGCTGGCTTGGAAAGGAATGAAGTCCATGGTGGGGATGCAGAACAAGGAGCAAAGATGAATGTGATGCTGAATCAGCAGAAGACTTGGACTCATTTAATTCCAGCTTTGATATCATTGATTTCAATGCAGAGCTTTGTGATTTTAGGAAAGGGCTGGTAGCTCTGAGAGTGACACTGATGAGGTGTCTGTGAAGGTTCGCAGTCATCTAAAGAGCTTAGACAAAAGGTATCTGGACTTCTTTAAGTTTCTTGAAGACGTTTCACCTCTCATTCCAAGTAGCTTATTTATTTCTGGGGTCAAATGGTAGCGAGTCCCATATTTAAGCCCTGTGGGAGAGTCCGCCAAGGGGGTCATGAACCCCCCTGTTGATCCTCTACCTAATCACAAGAGACAAGGTGTGATTAGGTAGCCTGTGTACAAACAGACATATGAGAGTGAGTGTGAGTGAATGAGAGCAAACACAGGACACGCTGATCTCTGAATGTGTGTGACTTAGTGAAAAAGAGGATTGTATTGAGTATACTGTGATTGACAAAGAGTTTAAAGAGAAGTGTGTTTGGATTCATTTCTAGTAAGTGGCCCAGCCCCTCCTATATTTTCATGTATGTGGCCCTCAGGGAAAAAAGTTTGGACACCCCTGGTCTAATGAAACCTGAACTGACTGAAATGTGAAGTGAAGATTATTCAGATGTGAAAGAGAGAGAGACCGATAATAAAGTGGGGCTGAAGATCAGTGAATATGATGTAAACACCTGATTGGTTGACTAGATATCAGAGCGACAGTTTTCCCTGTGGATTATAACTTCAAGAAGATGTGACATTAATCAATCCTGCTCTCTGGATTATTTCAATCAACACTGAGCTGGAACACATCTACAGTGCTGGAAGTGCTGGTTTCACCACCAACCTCTCTGTGTACATTCACTTTTGAACCCTTTGTGAAACAATAAAGATTTAAATGTGAGTATTATTCTAACTTAGTGCAAACACCTCTAATAGGTTGGTTTAGTCTTTCCAAGTCATATCTTTCATTGGAGTCTGTGGTCCAGGCTTCTAAAACCATACTAGTTTAACAAGCACTCCAATCTAGAAGAGAGCTTCATTAACAGGTGTGACTGATAACATCTGACCTGCAAAGGACACTCATGTTTATTTGTATCAGGACAAGCAGGGAAGACATGGACATCAAAATTGTCAGGCTGCCCGAGTCCCCTCACCCACATCAGCTCAGATCTCTGCATTATCTACTGAGTCAGACTCAGAGGATCAGGGATCAGAAGTTCTACAAAGAGTAGAACAAGACTTCCTGTATAGAGGTGTGTGGGCCTACCGACCCACATCATATCCATCTCAGCACAACTAAAACATGGTGACTGACCTCAGAGTTTCAAGTCCACATCCTGGTCTCTCCAGGAAACCACACAGATACTTCACTCCTGGATCCTGCAGGTTGTAGTTGATGCTCAGGTCCAGCTGTCTCAGATGGGAGGGGTTGGACTTCAGCGCTGCTGCCAGATAATCAAAGCTGATCTTTGACAATCCACAGCCATTCAATCTGTATAAAGAATGAAAGATGTAAGTTTATTAGACAAAGTGCTTGAAATCATTCAGTGTTTCATAATCTGTTCAGAGCTGAAGAAGGTTCAGAATGTAGAAGATTAGAAAATGGAAACTCCAAACAGCTGAAGCCAACAGGAAGCAGCTTCAAACAAACAAGAGAAAAAACTCTGAATGTTTCACATTAAAGTCGTACATTTATCATAAAAACAGGACAAAGACTTGAAAAAGTCGTGTTTTTCCTTCCAGGAACCACAAGGCTTCACTTTTAAAGGTGAAGTGTGAAAGAAATGGACATATTTGAAGTCCAACACCTTTTTCCAGTCACATTATTAAAGCAGACAAACTACAAGCTCATTTTCATTGCAACAAGTCATCTTCTGACCTGGACTAACAACACTGGTCTCTATGTGCAGCTGGCTGTGAGGCTCAGGGAGCGTCTACAAAGTGCAACACTGAAAGAACATCACACACTCATTTGCTTCCATCACACAAACATCTACTGTCATTATTTTTACCAAACTCTGTGGATCCTTTATTGCAAATTCAAATGGGATCAAATGGTCAGACAAAAGAGGGTTATGAGGAAATATGATGAAATGTTGTGTATTAGCAGCAAGTTATTGAATCATTTTCCTCAGAAACCAAACAAAATGATTGACAAACATCATTTTACAAACTCAGTGTTGGACTTTGATCAGCAGGATAAGCTGATGTTTAAAGGCATTTTAGGCTACGTTCACACTGCAGGCGAAAGCGCATCAAATCCAACTTTTTTGACCCTATGCGACCCATATCCGATCATGGTATGACAGTGTGAACGGCACAAATCCGATATTGTCAAATCCGACCCAGGTCACTTTCATATGTGGTACCGATACATATCTGATGTTTTAGAAAGCGACTGCTATTTGAAAGGTCATGTCACATTAAATCCGTCTTTTAGAGGGCGATCGTGGCTCAAGAGTTGGCAGTTCGCCTCGTAATCAGAAGGTTGCCAGTGTCCGGCAGCCTCGCCTCTGTCAGTGCGCCCCAGGGTGGCTGTGGCTACAATGTAGCTGCCATCACCAGTGTGTGAATGTGTGCGTGAATGGGTGGATGACTGGATGTAGTGTGAAGTGCTTTGGGGTCCTTAGGGACTAAGTAAAGTGCTACACAAGTACAGGCCATTTACCATTTATGTCACTGACACAAGACAAATGCCAATTATCAGCGCCGGAAAAGACAAACGAGAAAGCATGACGGCGGAAACCAGAGACGGAGCGAGTTAATGGACAGAAACTGAGGTATTGGGCTTGATTAGCATATGGGGAGACAATTCTGAAGAAACTGATAGACAGCTGCAACAACACCTACCAGCTCTGTAGCCCCATTTTTACTTCTGTAAACAAAGTGCGTTGTGTGTGACGTATTCTTTTGCGCATGCGGGCTGCGAACCGTTCACACTAGAGCGTGTTTGCTGTCACATTTTATTTGTAGTATGAACAACCAGACAAAAAAGAAAAAAATGGGTTTGATGAAAAAATCTGAATTGAGCATTAAGACCTGCAGTGTGAACGTTGCCTTTGTCTCACTGTATGAGAGTCGAGTTATTAGTCAATATTTATGGAGGATGTTTTTAAATTAGGCTCAAATATGTGACAGACATTTAATCCCATTTCAGTTTGGCCTCATCCTGGGCCGGATTATCCAACACACTCTTTCTTACATTTTAGCTCTTCAAGCCAAACATAGTAAAACAAGTATAGATCTGTTTCCTGATAAAATGATGTGACAGGTAGAAAAGAATGAAGTGGTGGTGTTACAGCCTTTCTCCCCTCTGCTGCCGAGGCTGTTAGTCTCTCCCAAACTCAGCTACAGGACTTCCACATGAATGAAAGCAGCAGAAGTGGCTTTACAAATGAAAGAGGAAGAGGAGAAGAAGAGGAGAGGGAGGCCACCCTGACCATCACTCCAGCTGAAAACATCACACTTCCATTAAAGTTGGTGAGAAAATGTTGAGCAGGATGAGCTGCTGGCTAATCTGGAGGCTGTAGCAGCAGCTCACAGTCACAGTGGATTTCCACTCATGAAAAAGCTCTGGCTGCGTCATTTCTCATCTCATATCACAGACTTTAATGCCTCACTGAAGCTGGACTGTGATGCTTCCTTTCCATATTCAGCCTGATGTGCTCTGTATTGTTTTATGCAGGTCATGTAAAGAGGAATGAGCAGCTCATTTCAATATAAAAGGCTGGAACTGTAAAGAAAACAGAGCTCATGAACTGAAACAGAACTGATTTCATTTTTTTAGCTGGATCTTTTTAGTTGTTCCTTTTTATACTTATAATTATATTTACAATAAGTCTTAACATTCCCCTTTTCCCTGTCAGGCACCACCACAGTTCACTTCAATAAAACTTTACTTCAGATTTGTTTTCATGTTTTGATCCACCAATGGGAGCCGTTTCCCCTGTGTCCAGTCCTTGTACTAAGCTAGGCTAAACATGTCCAGTGCCTGTCTCTGGCATGAAATTCTAAAAGGATTTCATGAATGTGTTATTGTTCATGTCACATCTGTAGGAAACAAAGAGGAAGTGAGGTTTATCCTTCATTATCATAAACTGTTCCAGCATGTAAATCTGATATCTGTTTGGAGCAGCTGACCTGTACGATGTGCACAACACAAACATTATTTACAGGGATGAACATAAGTGGTCTGCAGGTGCGCATGCGCTTTCAAAGGAAAAGACACGCACCAGATAAGAAGTTGTAACACGAGATTGCGTACATAATATTTTCTGGAGGAGGACAGACATTTATTTAGAACTCTTAAAGATGTCGAAGAAGCAATCTCCTTTAAGCAATTAATTTGGTGTTCCTCCACCTCCAAAGAAATGTCAGAAGGAGTCCGAACCGTAAAAAAAGCACGTATTATCGGAAAAGTGGTTGCAGGAGGTGAGCTGGCTTCAAACAAATGATGAAAGCACAGAGATGTGGTGCAGAATATGCCGTGAAAATTCCACTCTGGTGGACAAAAACAGAGCCTTTTATACCACTTTTCCGAGAATACGGAATGCGGTTCGTAATCCTTCTGACAGATCTGCACACCTGCGGACCACTTATGTGCACCCCTGATTATTTACAATCGGTTACTGTGTGACTGAACCACGTGGGTGTGGGAGGCATGGCTCTGAGTTTTAATAGCACATGGCAACATTCAGTAATACTTTGATTTGTTACAGACTGTGCAGAGAGAAGAGGGCAGAAAGAAAAGCAAGAAACCAAGAAAAGGGCAGAGCAAATAAAGAGAGGTGGTGATCCTGCACCCCCCTCGTCACAACCCGGCAGAGGAGCTGGCCCTAGGGTTGAATGCCACCAGACCCATTGTTGAGGGCATCCCTGGGGCCAGCTCCTCCTTAGACCAGCAGCCGGGGTGCAGTAGCAGCAGCACCTTCATAACTGGTGAATGAGCTCATAATTCTATTTGTACAATGTAAAATATTTGGTTGTTGCCTTAATTAAAATGCTTTTTGTACTGAGACATTTATTGACATTGTGGGTTTTTTTGTGTGTAGTTTCACATAACACTCCATCACTTTTACCTGTTCCAATGCAAGGGGTGACTGAAGCATGCACAGTAAGTTGAGATATATATATATATACATACATATACACATATATATATATATATATATATATATATATACACACATATATATACACACACATATATATATATATATATATCAACTTACTGTGCATGCTTCAGTCACCCCTTGCATTGGAACAGGTAAAAGTGATGGAGTGTTATGTGAAACTACACACAAAAAAACCCACAATGTCAATAAATGTCTCAGTACAAAAAGCATTTTAATTAAGGCAACAACCAAATATTTTACATTGTACAAATAGAATTATGAGCTCATTCACCAGTTATGAAGGTGCTGCTGCTACTGCACCCCGGCTGCTGGTCTAAGGAAGAGCTGCCCCCAGGGATGCCCTCAACAATGGGTCTGGTGGCATTCAACCCTAGGGCCAGCTCCTCTGCCGGGTTGTGACGAGGGGGGTGCAGGATCACCACCTGTCTTTATTTGCTCTGCCCTTTTCTTGGTTGCTGTTATAAACAAACAAACAGATTATTCCAGGGTCTCTTTTCAAGAGACTAAAAGCAATATAAGTGATAAATATTACCATTCTGTGGAATATTCTTATATTTCACTTTTACTTGTTCCCATGTTCTAGTGGGTCCTGTTGTGGCTCTAATGTGAAAGAGGATATAATGTAATATAATATAATAAATTACTTACGGGTTTAATTTGTCAGCAACTTTCTGCCAGCCCTCTCTCCTTGCTTTTGCAGCCTTTGCAGTGTTCCCCTGCGTTTTAATTATGTGTGCCTATGCCAAGAGGCACACATATTACTATTCGTCGGATTTATTATTATGTGTGCCTATGCCAAGAGGCACACATATTACTATTCCTCGGATTTATTATTATGTGTGCCTATGCCAGGAGGCACACATATTACTATTCCTCGGATTTATTATTATGTGTGCCTATGCCAAGAGGCACACATATTACTATTCCTCGGATTTATTATTGTGTGGATGCCCTTAAAGGGCTTCCACACTATTGAGTTCCCGTTTCTCTTTATTCTTTATTATTATTCTTAGGACTTCCGTACGTTTTTTGCCGTCTAACTACTTTTTCAGTTTTCAGCCGATTTTCTCAGTTCAAACTCTAAACTGTTCTGCTATTTCTGCTAATGTGTGCTATGACTTTTGGTGTTTATAACTATTATACTTTTTAAAATATTACACTTTTTTCCTTTAATTTGTCCCATTGAAATGAATGGAAAACTTCCACAATTCTGCTAAAACTTGCTTGTTTTTGAAACTTAACTACTTTGTCATACTTTCACCTAGAAACTCCATTCAAACTTTAAAATGTTCTCAGACTATTGGGCTATTCCTGTGTGATTCAGCTTTTTCAGATCTTCTACCATTTTAATTTTATACCTCTTTAAGTTTTCAGTTGCAAAATTGTGATTTTTCAGAAAATACATGCGTTGTTATGGTTGCTATGCAATTAACTCAGAGTGTACACTCGTCTATTCTGAATTTTCTCTTCATGTCTAAACAACTTCTTGCTACTCGCTCAATTTCCACTCAAGCCCCACAAATTATACATCAAAACGTAGGTATTTTTGCTGGCTTTCAGAAAATGTCACTATCATTCTTGTGGGATTTACAGATGTTTTGCAAATCTCCTCAGAGCAACACAAAGTCTGAAAACTCTCCATAGAAAGTCAATGGAGAGTTTGTTCAAAATCAGCGCTGGATTTCTGTAATGAGAGGCATTTTCAAATCGTCATATCTCCTTAACGAAACAAAGTTGAGACATGAGGCTTGTGCCAACATATCTTCAGACATCCCTGATGCTCACAATTCAAGAATTTCTTCCTCACCTATTACTGTTTGGCCATGAATTACACATATTTCAGGGTAGGAAATTTGTCCCCCGCTCAGATTTCTTCAGATTTCAAACTCTGGAAATGAGGCACTTTTTTCTCTCGTCATATCTTTTTGATGGATTTCAACAGAGACCTGAAAATTTCCATGACTGTTCACCAAAGCCTGCTGTTTCTTACGGTGAAAGAATGATTTTGATGCTCCATATAGATTTAGAGTTACAAAACGTTGTTTGAGGGCAAGTCAAGGCAGTTTTGCTTCGCCTCTACTCAGTTACAGTGTATTACAAGTCATATATCTTCAATAATTTATATTTTATCGCTGAATTATCAAGGCCTGAAGTTTTCCCCATCTCTTCTGAACAAATCGGTGTCAGAATGAGCGTTCTAGCCCCTACGGTTAGGAAATTATGGCCATTTGTTCAAGGGGAATCCTGAATGTGAGAAATACACTGCAGAAAACTTATACATGTCTCTGTGTCTGTGTGTGTAAGTGCTGATTACAGCAGGTGCAGCCAATTTAGCTGACCTAGATATACCAAGCCCAGACTCTTAACAGCCCCTGTACACTTTGCTCTCTGTGTATGTGTGTGTGAGTATCAATATTTCTCCCATGTTAAAGTATTACTCCTCCATAGTAGTATTTGTGCTAAATCAAAGTACTTCTACTACATCTTAGTACTTCTGCTGAATCATAGTATTTCTGCTAAATCAGTATTTTTGAAAAATCATGGTGTTTGTGCCAAATCATGGTTTTGGGGCAAAACCATAATATTTATTTTATGTTATAGTATTACTACTAAGTGGAGGAATGTGTGTTATGTTATAGTATATTTGCTGAATATAGTATATCTGCCAAATCATAGTATTTATCCCAAATCATAGTATTTGTGCAAAATTACAGTATTTCTGCTAAAAAGCAGAAATAGTACCTTTTAGCAGAAATTTCTGTCAAAAGATATTAGTTATGTTAAAACATAGTATTTCTGCTAAATCATAGTATTTCTGCCAAATCATAGTATTTGTACTTATTCATAGTACTTGTGCCAAATCATAGTATTTGTACCCAATCATAGTATTTCTGCAATATGATCATATTTGTGGCAAATCATGATATCTTTTTGCCAAATCATGGTATTTGTGCCAAATCATGTTATTTGTGCCCAGTTAAAATTTCTGTTATATTATAGTGTTACTACTAAGTCGTAGAATTTCTGTTATGTTATAGTATATCTGCTGATTATAGTATATGTGCCAAATCATAGTATTTATAGCAAATCATAGTATTACTGCCCAAACATAGTATTTCTGCCAAATTGTAGTATTTGTGCAAAAACATAGAATTTCTGCAAAATCATAGTATATCTGCTATGTTATAGTATTACTACTAAGGCATAGTATTTCTACCAATCATAGTATTCCTTCAAAATCATAGTATCACTGCAATTTCATAGTATTTGAGCGAAATTGTAGTATTTGTACTAAATCATGGTACTTGTGCCAAATCATAGTATTTTTTGCAAATCATATTATTTGAACCAAAACATAGTATTTGTACGAAGTCATAGTATTTCTTCTAAATCATAGTATTTCACCCAAATCTCAGTAGTTGTGCTAAAACCCAGCATTATTGCCAAATCGTAGTATTTGTACTGAAACATAGTATTTGTGCCAATAAGAGTATTTGTACTAAATCATAGTACTTGTGCCAAATCATGGTATCTTTTTGCCAAATCATGGTATTTGTGCCAAATCATGTTATTTGTGCCCAGTTAAAATTTCTGTTATATTATAGTGTTACTACTAAGTCGTAGAATTTCTGTTATGTTATAGTATATCTGCTGATTATAGTATATGTGCCAAATCATAGTATTTATAGCAAATCATAGTATTACTGCCCAAACATAGTATTTCTGCCAAATTGTAGTATTTGTGCAAAAACATAGAATTTCTGCAAAATCATAGTATATCTGCTATGTTATAGTATTACTACTAAGGCATAGTATTTCTACCAAATCATAGTATTCCTTCAAAATCATAGTATCACTGCAATTTCATAGTATTTGAGCGAATTGTAGTATTTGTACTAAATCATGGTACTTGTGCCAAATCATAGTATTTTTTGCAAATCATATTATTTGAACCAAAACATAGTATTTGTACGAAGTCATAGTATTTCTTCTAAATCATAGTATTTCACCCAAATCTCAGTAGTTGTGCTAAAACCCAGCATTATTGCCAAATCGTAGTATTTGTACTGAAACATAGTATTTGTGCCAATAAGAGTATTTGTACTAAATCATAGTACTTGTGCCAAATCATAGTATTTCTGCCATATTGTGCTAGTTGTGCAAAAACATAGACTGTCTGCAAAATCATAGTATATCTGTTATGTTATAGTATTACTACTAAGTCACAGTATTTCTGCCAATTCGTAGTATTTGTACTAAATCATACTACTCGTGCCAAATCATAGTATTCAAATCAAAATATAGTATTTGTACCAAAGCATTGTATTTGTACGAAGTACAGTATTTCTGCCAAATCATAGAATTACTGCAATTTCATAGTATTTTGAGGAATCCCTTTTGTTATAGTATTACTTCTAAGTCATAGTATTTCTGCTTTGTCATAGTATTTGTACTGAAACATAGTATTTCTGCCAAATCATAGTATTACTGCTATTTCATATTATTTGAGTGAAATTACAGTGTTTCTGCAAAGACATAGTATTTCTGCCAAATCATAGTATTACTGCTATTTCATAGTATTTGAGTGAAATTACAGTGTTTCTGCAAAAACATTGGTTGGTATTGGTTTTAGTTACCGTTAGCGTATGTGCTAGTTAGCAATAGCTATGGCAGCACAGTTATTTGATTGTTTTGGGCTTGTTCCTGCTTTGTTTTTTTCCCCCTGCAAATTTATGTGAATTTGTACACTGTAATATCGCTGTATTACGTAATGGCTAAGTAGGAGGCTGACTGTTACTAAGTGCATCAGTGTACATAGGTCTGAAATATCACTTTATAAAACAGATAAACCTAATTAAAACGCACCCCCCACTAGGAGGAGACAGAGCGTGCGCAGTGGGGCGCATGGCCCTGAGGCAGGGCTCTAGACTAACTTTTTGCCATGGGCGCACCGGTAAGCCTAACTTTAAAAATTTAGGCGTACCGGCACAAAAGTTAGGCGCACTCAAATTTTTCAACCGCATCGCTTAACACCGCAGTTTTACATGTGCACTTTCTTTGGGGGAAGTCCATACAGACAATATTCATTTCTAAATTATTAACTAACAAACTTGTGCTTAAATTGCTTTGTCAATATTGTTGAAAATGTTAAACTTAATCATCATCTCGGCTCCTCTGACGACCTGTTTGCTGCTGCCTGCTGCTGAAAGGCAGTGGGGAGA